>NC_080050.1:33670727-33726358 GCF_026212465.1 Amaranthus tricolor | reverse complement strand
AAGATCATAGTCATATGCTAGAAATTACGTGTTAAGTTGCGATTTTATGGGTTTTTAAGTGTTTTTTGCACTTTTGCGCATAAAGTAGCTCAAAGTTGTTTTTTTTTTTGCACGAAACTTGGCATACGACACTATTTGGTATATATATTCTGTTGAAGTGGTTAGAATTGAAGATCATAGTCATATGCTAGAAATTACGTGTTAAGTTGCGATTTTATGGGTTTTAAGTGTTTTTGGCACTTTTGCGCATAAAGTAGCTCAAACTTGGTTTATTTTGCACGAAACTTGGCATACAACACTATTTGGTATATATTATTGTGTTGAAGGGGTTAGAATTGTAAATCATAGTCATATGCTAGAAATTACGTGTTATGTTGCAATTTTATGCGTTTTTATGCTTTTTTTGGCACTTTCGTGCATAATGTAGCTCATACTTGGTTTGTTTTTCACGAAACTTGGCACAAAACACTATTTGGTATATATAAATGTGTTGAAGTGGTTTGAATTGAAAATAATAGTCATATGCTAGAAATTACGTGTTAAGTTCCGATTTTATGGGTTCTTAAGCTTTTTTGGCACGTTCGCGCATAAAGTAGCTCAAACTTGGTTTGTTTGCCCGAAACTTGGCACACAATGCTATTTGGTATATATTATTGTGTTGAAATGGTTAGAATTTAAAATCATAGTCATATGCTAGAAATTACATGTTAAGTATCGATTTTATGGGTTTTTAAGTGTTTTTTGCACTTTTGCGCATAAAGTAGCTCAAAGTTGTTTTTTTGCACGAAACTTGGCATACAACACTATTTGGTATATATTATTCTGTTGAAGTGGTTAGAATTGAAGATCATAGTCATATGCTAGAAATTATGTGTTAAGTTGCGATTTTATGGGTTTTTAAGTGTTTTTAGCAGTTTTGCGCATAAAGTAGCTCAAACCTGGTTTGTTTTGCACGAAACTTGACACACAACATTATTTAGTATATATTATTGTGTTGAAATGGTTAGAATTTAAAATCATAGTCATATGCTAGAAATTACGTGTTAAGTTTCGATTTTTTTGGTTTTTTAAGTGTTTTTTGGCACTTTCGCGCATAAAATAGCTGAAACTTGGTTTGTTTTGCATGAAATTTGGCACACAACACTATTTGGCATATATTATTGGGTTGAAGTGGTTAGAATTGAAAATCTTAGTCATATGCTAGAAATTACGAGTTAAGTTGCGATTTTATGAGGTTTTAAGTGTTTTTTGGCACTTTCGCGCATAATGTAGCTCAAACTTGGTTTGTTTTGCACGAAACTTGGCACACAACACTATTTGTTATATATTATTGTGTTGAAGTGGTTAAAATTGAAAATCATAGTCATATGCTAGAAATTACGTGTTAAGTTGCGATTTTATGGGTTTTTAAGTGTTTTTGGCACTTTTGCGCATCAAGTAGCTCAAACTTGGTTTGTTTTGCACGAAACTCGGCACACAACACTATTTGGTATATATTATTGTGTTGAAGTGGTTAGAATTGAAAATCATAGTCATATGCTGGAAATTACGTGTTAAGTTGCGATTTTATGAGGTTTTAAGTGTTTTTGGCACTTCGCGCATATTGTAGCTCAAACTTGGTTTGTTTTGCAGGAAACACGGCACACAATACTATTTGTTATATATTATTGTGTTGAAGTGGTTAGAATTGAAAATCATAGTCGTATGCTAGAAATTACGTGTTAAGTTGCGATTTTATGGGTTTTTACGTGTTTTTTACACTTTTGCGCATAAAGTAGCTCAAAGTTTTTTTTTTTTGCACGAAACTTGGCATACAACACAATTTGGTATATATTATTCTGTTGAAGTGGTTAGAATTGAGGATCATAGTCATATGCTAGAAATTACGTGTTAAGTTGCGATTTTATGGTTTTTAAGTGTTTTTTTTTGGCACTTTGGCGCATAAAGTAGCTCAAACTTGGTTTATTTTGCACGAAATTTGGTATACAACACTATTTGGTATATATTATTGTGTTGAAGGGGTTTAGAATTGTAAATCATAGTTATATGCTAGAAATTACGTGTTAAATTGCAATTTTATGCGTTTTAATGCTTTTTTTGGCACTTTCGTGCATAATGGAGCACAAACTTGGTTTGTTTTGCACGAAACTTGGCACAGAACACTATTTGGTATATATAATTGTGTTGAAGTGGTTTGAATTGAAAATAATAGTCATATGCTAGAAATTACGTGTAAAGTTGCGATTTTATGGGTTCTTAAGTTTTTTGGCACGTTCGCGCATAAAGTAGCTCAAACTTGGTTTGTTTTGCACGAAACTTGACACACAACACTATTTGTTATATATTATTGTGTTGAAATGGTTTAGAATTTAAAATCATAGTTATATGCTAGAAATTACGTGTTAAGTTTCGATTTTTTAGGTTTTTTAAGTGTTTTTGGCACATTCGCGCATAAAGTAGCTCGAACTTGGTTTTTTTTTGCACGAAATTTGGCACACAACACTATTTGTCATATATTCTTGGGTTGAAGTGGTTAGAATCGAAAATCATAGTTATATGCTAGAAATTACGTGTTAAATTGCAATTTTATGCGTTTTAATGCTTTTTTTTGGCACTTTCGTGCATAATGGAGCACAAACTTGGTTTGTTTTGCACGAAACTTGGCACAGAACACTATTTGGTATATATAATTGTGTTGAAGTGGTTTGAATTGAAAATAATAGTCATATGCTAGAAATTACGTGTAAAGTTGCGATTTTATGGGTTCTTAAGTTTTTTTGGCACGTTCGCGCATAAAGTAGCTCAAACTTGGTTGTTTTGCACGAAACTTGGCACACAACACTATTTGTTATATATTATTATGTTGAAGTGGTTAGAATTGAAAATCATAGTCATATGCTAGAAATTATGTGTTAAGTTGCGATTTTATGGGTTTTTAAGTGTTTTTTGCACTTTTGCGCATAAAGTAGGTCAAAGTTTTTTTTTTTGTACGAAACTTGGCATACAACACTATTTGGTATATATTATTCTTTTGAAGTGGTTAGAATTAAAGATCATAGTCATATGCTAGAAATTACGTGATAAGTTGTGATTTAATGGGTTTTTAAGTGTTTTTGGCACTTTTGCGCATCAAGTAGCTCAAACTTGGTTTGTTCTGCACGAAACTTGGCACACAACACTATTTGGTATATATTATTGTGTTGAAGTGGTTAGAATTGTAAATCATAGTCATATGCTAGAAATTATGTGTTAAGTTGCGATTTTATTTGTTTTTAAGTGTTTTTGGCACTTTCGCGCATAAAGTAGCTCAAACTTGTTTTGTATTGCACGAAATTTGGCACACAACACTATTTGCTATATACTCTTGGGTTGAAGTGGTTAGAATTGAAAATCATAGTCATATGCTAGAAATTACGTGTTAAGTTGCGATTTTATGAGGTTTTAAGTGCTTTTGGCACTTTCGCGCATAATGTAGCTCAAACATGGTTTGTTTTGCAGGAAACATGGCACACAATACTATTTGTTATATATTATTGTGTTGAAGTGGTTAGAATTGAAAATCATAGTCATATGCTAGAAATTACGTGTTAAGTTGCGATTTTATGGGTTTTTACGTGTTTTTTGCACTTTTGCGCATAAAGTAGCTCAAAGTTATTTTTGTTTTGCACGAAACTTGGCATACAACACTATTTGGTATATATTATTCTGTTGAAGTGGTTAGAATTGAAGATCATAGTCATATGCTAGAAATTACGTGTTAAGTTGCGATTTTATGGTTTTTAAGTGTTTTTTTTGGCACTTTTGCGCATAAAGTAGCTCAAACTTGGTTTATTTTGCACGAAATCTGGCATACAACACTATTTGGTATATATTATTGTGTTGAAGGGGTTAGAATTGTAAATCATAGTCATATACTAGAAATTACGTGTTAAGTTGCAATTTTATGCGTTTTTATGCTTTTTTTGGCACTTTCGTGCATAATGTAGCTCAAACTTGGTTTGTTTTGCATGAAACTTGGCACAGAACACTGTTTGGTATATATAATTGTGTTGAAGTGGTTTGAATTGAAAATAATAGTCATATGCTAGAAATTACGTGTTAAGTTGCGATTTTATGGGTTCTTAAGCTTTTTTTGCACGTTCTAGCATAAAGTAGCTCAAACTTGGTTTGTTTTGCCCGAAACTTGGCACACACTGCTATTTGGTATATATTATTGTGTTGAAATGGTTAGAATTTAAAATCATAGTCATATGCTTGAAATTACATGTTAAGTTGCGATTTTATGGGTTTTTAAGTGTTTTTTGCACTTTTGCGCATAAAGTAGCTCAAAGTTGTTTTTTTTGCACGAAACTTGGCATACAACACTATTTGGTATATATTATTCTGTTGAAGTGGTTAGAATTGAAGATCATAGTCATATGCTAGAAATTACGTGTTAAGTCGCGATTTTATGGGTTTTTAAGTGTTTTTGGCAGTTTTGCGCATAAAGTAGCTCAACCCTGTTTGTTTTGCACGAAACTTGACACACAACACTATTTGTTATATATTATTGTGTTGAAATGGTTAGAATTCAAAATCATAGTCATATGCTAGAAATTACGTGTTAAGTTTCGATTTTTTTGGTTTTTTAAGTGTTTTTGGCACTTTCGCGCATAAAGTAGCTCAAACTTGGTTTGTTTTGCTTGAAATTTGGCACACAACACTATTTGGTATATATTCTTGGGTTGAAGTGGTTAAAATTGAAAATCATAGTCATATGCTAGAAATTACGAGTTAAGTTGCGATTTTATGAGGTTTTAAGAGCTTTTGGCACTTTCGCGCATAAAGTAGCTCAAACTTGGTTTGTTTTGCACGAAACTTGGCACACAACACTATTTGTTATATATTATTGTGTTGAAGTGGTTAGAATTAAAAATCATAGTCATATGCTAGAAATTACGTGTTAAGTTGCGATTTTATGGGTTTTTAAGTGTTTTATGCACTTTTGCGCATAAAGTGGCTCAAAGTTGTTTTTTTTTGCATGAAACTTGGCATACAACACTATTTGGTATATATTACTCTGTTGAAGTGGTTAGAATTGAAGATCATAGTCATATGCTAGAAATTACGTGTTAAGTTGCGATTTTATGGGTTTTTAAGTGTTTTTGGCAGTTTTGCGCATAAAGTACCTTAAACTTGGTTTGTTTTGCACGAAACTTGGCACACAACACTATTTGGTATATATTATTGTGTTGAAGTGGTTAGAATTGTAAATCATATTCATATGCTAGAAATTACGTGTTAAGTTGCGATTTTATGGGTTTTTAAGTGTTTTTGGCACTTTTGCGCATAAATTAGCTGAAACTTGATTTGTTTTGCACGAAACTTGGCACACAACACTATTTGGTGTATATTATTGTGTTGAAGTGGTTAGAATTGAAAATAATAGTCATAAGCTAGAAATTACGTGTTAAGTTGCGATTTTATGAGGTTTTAAGTGTTTTTGGCACTTTCGCGCATAAAGTACCTCAAACTTGGTTTGTTTTGCACGAAACTTGGCACACAACACTATTTGTTATATATTATTGTGTTGAAGTGGTTAGAATTGAAAATCATAGTCATATGCTAGAAATTACGTGTTAAGTTGCGATTTTATGGGTTTTTAAGTGTTTTTGGCACTTTCGGGCATAAATTAGCTCAAACTTGGTTTGTTTTGCACGAAATTTGGCACACAACACTATTTGGTATATATTCTTGGGTTGAAGTGGTTAGAATTGAAAATCATAGTCATATGCTAGATATTACGTGTGAAGTTGCGATTTTATGAGGTTTTAAGTGTTTTTTGCACTTTTGCGCACAAAGTAGCTCAAAGATTTTTTTTTTGCACGAAACTTGGCATACAACACTATTTGGTATATATTATTCTGTTGAAGTGGTTAGAATTGAAGATCATAGTCTTATGCTAGAAATTACGTGTTAAGTTGCGATGTTATGGGTTTTTATGTGTTTTTTGCACTTTTGCGCATAAAGTAGCTCAAACTTGGTTTGTCTTGCACGAAACTTGGAACACAACACTATTTGGTATATATTATTGTGTTGAAGTAGTTAGAATTGTAAATCATAGTCCTATGCTAGAAATTACGTGTTAAGTTGCGATTTTATGGGTTTTTAAATGTTTTCGGCACTTTCGCGCATAAAGTAGCTCAAACTTTGTTTGTTTTGCACGAAACTTTGCACACAAAACTATTTGGTATATATTATTGTTTTGATGTGGTTAGAATTGTAAATTACATTCATATGCTAGAAATTACGTGTTAAGTTGCGATGTTGTGGGTTTTTAAGTGTTCTTGGCACTTTCGCGCATAAAGTAACTCAAACTTAGTTTGTTTTGCACGAAATTTGGCACACAACACTATTTGGTATATATTCTTGGGTTAAAGTGGTTAGAATTGAAAATCATAGTCATATGCTAGAAATTACGTGTTAAGTTGCGATTTTATGAGGTTTTAAGTGTTTTTGGCACTTTCGCGCATAAAGTAGCTCAAACTTGGTTTGTTTTGCACGAAACATGGCACACAACACTATTTGTTTTATATTATTGTGTTGAAGTGGTTAGAATTGAAAATTATAGTCATATGCTTGAAATTACGTGTTAAGTTGCAATTTTATGCGTTTTTATGTGTTTTCGGCACTTTTGCGCATAAACTAGCTGAAACTTGTTTTGTTTTGCACGAAACTTGGCACACAACACTATTTGGTGTATATTATTGTGTTGAAGTGGTTAGAATTGAAAATCATAGTCATATGCTAGAAATTACGTGTTAAGTTGCGATTTTATGAGGTTTTAAGTGTTTTTGGCACTTTCGCGCATAAAGTAGCTCAAACTTGGTTTGTTTTGCACGAAACTTGGCACACAACACTATTTGTTATATATTATTGTATTGAAGTGGTTAGAATTGAAAATCATAGTCATATGCTAGAAATTACGTGTTAAGTTGCGATTTGATGGGTTTTTAAGTGTTTTTTGCACTTTTGCGCATAAAGTAGCTCAAAGTTGTTTTTTTTGCACGAAACTTGGCATACAACACTATTTGGTATATATTATTCTGTTGAAGTGGTTAGAATTGAAGATGAAGACTCAACTCTCTTAAATAATGAAAAGGGAAATTGTTGACTCAATTCTTTCAAGTGATGATAATTCAAAATACATATTGATTAAACAAATAAATTAAGTAATTACATTTAGTTGTTTAAGTAAGTCTAAAATCATATTTAATATACATTTGATAAGTGATATATATATTTAAGTTCAAAATCTTGAAGATAATTACATTTAGAATCAGGTTAGTTTCGTAATTATATTTGAAATATTTTAATAGGTCAAGGTTCATTAAGATTAACTTTAATATTACTTGAAATTATATTTGAAATATTTTAATAGGTCAAGGTTCATTAAAATTAACTTTGATATTATTCGGAATTAAGTTTGAGTATTTTATTACACGTTTTATCTTAAACGATATGTGTTTTATATATGAATTTGAAATTTAAATATGTGCTTAAATTAATTTGATGATTGAATATAGTATAAGGTACACTTGTTTTGTTAATTATAGTACACGGCTATATTTGATGTTGAATTAGTTGTTATACTAATTATAGAGTTTCCTATTAATAAGATGCTATTTGAATTAACGCTAAAAATAGGAAATGGCTATTTGAATTAATACTAAAATTAAGAATTAATTTGAATGATTATGTTAAACGTTGATATATCTGGTTTGTGCTTAGTTTTCATTATCTTGTATAAGTACTAACGTGGCAGCATAGCATTGGATATTAAAAAAAAATTACAGCACACAATGACGAAATTATTTTAGCTGTCAGTACACGTCAGTTTGAAGTTAACCTCAAGATCTTGAAGATAGGTGCAGAATGACCAGGTCAACAGAAAATAACGGAAAGGAGCCTTCTTGTTTTTCAAAATGTGTTGAGGCGTAACACTATAAATACAAGGCTTCATTTCCGAATTAAGGATACATCTCTATGCATATCTTCTTACAACTTTCTCTCTTGACTTAAGATTTAGAAATTCTCTAATTGTTTAAAGAGTTGTAATTCTTAGTTCATCTAACTCTTACATCTGTAATAGGCTTAAGAGTTTAAAAAGAGTTAGATTAAGTTTAATACGCCTAACCAAGAATACTTTTCTAAGTGTTCAACTTGTGAATCTCTATTGTGAGATTTGGGATTTTGCTTTTATTAAAGGGACTTGTAATACGGTTCTTCAAGGGGAAGAACGTGGTGTGAGGAGATAGTGAGATCTTCTTGTTTGTATTAATGTCGGATTAAATAAAAGGCGTTGAAATCCTACGGGTTGAAAGAGAACCCATAGGCGGGGAGTAGGTTGGTTAGAACCGAACCTCGTTAACATATCGTGTGTTATACTTTAAAGTTTATTTTCTGCACATACGTTATTGTTTACGAATTGACTCAAAACTGTTCCAGAAAACATTTTTGACAGACTCCTCAAACTCTTGAGACAAGCTGCCAGATAAAATTTTAAATAGTCCAAACTCTCTATTCACCCCCCCCCCCCCCCCCCCCCCTCTCTAGAGAGTATTCAACCTCCTATTAACTTTCAATTGGTATCAGAGCTCGATTTCACATAAAAAGATTAATATCTTGTGATGGATCCAATAGGAGAAGGGTTGTTTGCTCAAGGACGTTCGTGCTCTAGACCACCTTTTTTTTGCGGTACAAATTTCTCACATTGGAAAACTTTGATGAAAATGTTCGTGATTGATCAAGACATGGAACTTTGGGAAATCGTAACTAAAGGACCTAAGATACCCATGAAAAAAAACGCTCAAGGAAATGTTGTACTAAAGTCCGAGTCCGAATATTCACAAACTGATTTGGAATGGGTTTCCAAAAATTATAGGGCAATGAATCAATTATGTTGTGCTTTAAATGGTACTGAGTTTAATCGAGTTTCTTCATGTACAAGTGCTAAAGAAATATGGGACAAGCTGGTTGTGACATACGAAGGAACAAGTCAAGTCAAGGAAACAAAGATCAACATCCTTATGCATCAATACGAAATGTTTAAGATGAAAAAGGATGAGAATATAAATAAAATGTTTACTCGTTTTACTTTGATTATTAACAGTTTGAATTCTCTTGGCAAAAAGTTTACTAATGCAGAAAAAGTCCAGAAGGTCTTGAGGTGTCGTCCAAGATCCAAATGGGTCGAAAAGTCACCGTCATTGAGGAAGCTCAAGACTTGAGAGTTCTATCACTTGACGATCTACTTGGAAAACTCACAACTCATGAACTTACCCTACATGATGATGGAGAAAATGATGTAATACCTTCCATGAAAAATCTTGCTCTAAAGGCAAAGAAACATCATGAATCTTCAAGTGAAAATGAAGACAGCGATGATGAGGAAGATCCATTTGTGTTGATCACAAAAGGTCTTGAAGGAATTATGAAGATGCGAAAAAGATTTAAGAAATTTAAATCCAGAAATAAAGGTAAGTCTTCTAACTCTAATTCAAACTTTAAGACTAACAAACTTGCTTGTTTTGAGTGTGGATCTACAAAACATATTGTAAAGGACTGTCCTAAGAAGAAAAGGGAATCCTACAAAAAGAACAAGAAGAAACAAGCGATGGTTGCAACTTGGAGTGATTCTGAAGGATCATCCGAATCTGAAACTGAAGATGGACAAGCTCATGTATGTCTTATGGCTGATAATGATAACAATGATGACTTAGATCAAAATCATAAAGAGGTACGTGACTTTCTTAACACATGCTCAAACGATGAATTAGTTACAACTCTTGTTAATATGTTTCAAATTGAAAAGATTTTAAAAGATGAGAAAAATGTCTTAGAGGATAGAATACGTCATTATGCTGAAGGTTGTGAAGAAATCATAAATAAAAATGAATCGCTAAAGGCTGAAAACATTAATCATGAAAAGACTGTCAAGGTCTTGAAAGAACAGAATCTCAGCCAGACTAAAAGAATCTGAATCAAAATTCACTAAAATGCTTACACGTCAAAAACCATCTAGTGATAAACGTGGTATTGGTTATAATAATGTTACACATAACTATAAGAGTAAAACCACATTTGTGAAAAGTGCATATAAATATAAACGTACACCTACTTGCACCTTTTGTTGCAAAGAAGGACATATTAGACTTGCATGTCCTTACAAACGTAACGAAAATTATATTATCAAGAATTCCTTTCCTCTTGAATTGCGTGGACAAATAAAGCAAATATGGGTTCCTAAAGGGACAAGACCACCCAACATGATCTATCCCGAATATGGTTCCAAATTTGTCACATGGATAGCCAAGTAAGGTTGAGAAAGGTTATTTTTTTGTTTTGTAGGATAAACAAAAATGGATTTTAGATATTGGATGCTCGAGACATATGAGTGGTAAAATCTCTTTATTTTCTAAACTTAAGGAAAGATGCAATGGCTCAATCACCCTAGGAAATAAAGGTAAATGCAAAATTTTAGGCGTTGGTAAAGTTGGTAAGAATCCATCTAAAACTATTGACAATGTTTATTTAGTTGAAGGTCTAAAATTTAATTTGCTAATTGTGTCTCAACTATGTGATAAAGGTAATGAAGTAATATTTGATAAAGAAAAATGTGTTGTTAAAAATCCTAAAACCGGAGATACTTTCATTACTGCCCTTAGAAATGATAATGTTTATGCTTTGCATACTAACGAAATTACAGCTCAGAATTTCAAGTGCTTGAAAGCTATTACAGATAATCCAAAACTATGGCATAGACATCTTGGTCATATCAATACTCACACCATGCAGAAGTTGGTAAGTAAAGATCTAGTTAACGGACTTCCAGCTCTTGACTATAAACAAAGTCCTATGTGTGACGCATGCATTAAAGGTAAACAAGTAAGAAGTTCATTCAAACCGAAGAAAATGGTAAGTACATCAAGACCATGTGAACTCTTATATATTGATTTATGTGGACCAATGCGTGTACGGAGCATAAGAGGTAAATCTTACATCTTAGTTACAGTTGATGATTATTCTAGATTTACATGGGTTGATTTTTTGAAGGATAAAAGTGAAGCCTTGAACCGTTCTCAAGACGTTGTAAAGAGATGCAAACTCAACTGAACCTTCCAATAGTCTCTATTAGAAGTGACCATGGGAGAGAGTTTGATCAACTAGGCTTTGACTCCTTTTGTGAAAAATATGGAATAACCCATAACTTTTCAGCTCCTAGGACACCCCAACAAAACGGTGTAGTTGAAAGGAAAAATCGAACCTTAGAAGAAATGGCTAGGACAATGCTTATTGAAAATGGATTAGCTAAACACTATTGGGCTGAAGCTGTTAACACAGCTAATTATGTTTTAAATAGATGCCTTATAAGACCCATACTTAAGAAAACTCCCTATGAATTATTCAAAGGAAGAAAACCGAATATAGCATACCTTAGACCATTTGGTCGCAAATGTTTTATTCATAATAATGGTAAAGACAATTTAGGTAAATTTGATGCTAGAAGTGATGAAGGTATATTTCTTGAATACTCACTAAATAGTAAAGCTTATAGAGTGTTGAACAAGCGTACAGGTATAGTTGAAGAAAGTATACATGTTGTTTTTGATGAATCCGAAAATAAAACATTAAATGAAGGATTTAAAGAATTGAACCTTAATAAACATTTTGATGATTTGAGTGATGACGAACTGGATGTTAATGATACTAGTACAGTTAAAAAGGATAACATGCAGGATACCATACAAAATATTGATGATGAAGGAGAACAGATTGTAAACATTGAAGACTCACAGTCTGATCTTGAGACTCAACCTCAAGAACTTGAGACAGTTCCTGAACATACTGCTTTAGATACACCAATTAGAAATACCTCAAATGAAGTAAGTACAAGATCTTTGAATGAAAACACACCATCCATACTACGAAGAAGAATTAGAATGTCATCTCAACATCCTCCTGAAAACATTATAAGTGATCCAAACAAAGGTACGCAAACTCGATCCTCTCTTAAAAATCTATGTGCATTTTCTGCTTTTGTTTCTCTTGTAGAACCAAAGGATGTTAAAGAAGCATTAAAAGAACCAGAGTGGATCATTGCAATGCAAAATGAATTAAATGAATTCGAAAGGAACAAAGTTTGGGATCTAGTTGAAAGACCTCCAGATCGTACTATTATTGGAACTAGATGGGTCTTTCGAAATAAACTCAATGAGGATGGAGACATTGTAAGGAATAAAGCAAGGCTGGTAGCTCAAGGCTATAATCAAGAAGAAGGTATAGATTATGATGAAACTTTCGCACCAGTTGCAAGGTTAGAATCTATTCGTATTATGCTTGCTTTTGCTTCATACATGAATATTAAACTATATAAAATGGATGTTAAATGTGCATTTTTAAATGGATACTTGCAAGAGGAAGTATATCTTAAACAACCACCCGGCTTTGAAAATTCTGATCTACCTAATCATGTGTTCAAACTAAATAAAGCGCTATATGGCTTGAAACAAGCTCCAAGAGCTTGGTATGATAGATTTAGCTCACATCTACTTGAAAATGAATTTCAACGAGGTAAAATTGATAACACACTTTTTATTAAAACTAAAGGAAAAGATATTCTAGTTGTTCAAGTATATGTTGATGATATATTGTTTGGAGCTATTAATGATTCTTTGTGCAAGGAATTTTCTGAGATTATGTGCAAGGAATTTGAAATGAGCATGATGGGAGACTTAACATTCTTTCTTGGACTACAAATAAAGCAAAAGAAAGATGGCATATTTATTTGTCAAAGTAAATATGTTAAAGATTTGTTAAAGAAGTACAATATGGATCAATGTAAAGAAGTTAATACGCCTATGAGTGCAACACTAAGTCTAGACCAAGATATAAATGGTAAGAGTGTTGATCAAAAGACTTATAGAGGTATGATTGGTTCTTTATTGTATTTAACTGCTAGTCGTCCTGATATCATGTTTAGTGTTTGCTTATGTGCTCGTTTTCAAGCTAACCCAAAAGAATCTCACTTAACAGCAGTTAAGAGAATCTTTAGATATTTATATGGGACTAAAGACTTTGGTCTGTGGTACCCTAGTTGTGGAAATTTTAGTTTGATTGGCTTTTCAGATGCTGATTATGCTGGATACAAGGTTGATAGAAAAAGCACCTCAAGATCGTGTCAATTCTTAGGAAATTCATTAATCTCATGGTATTCTAAAAAGCAAAATTTAGTTGCTTTATCTACAGCTGAAGCTGAATACATAGCTGCAAGTGCATGTTGCTCTCAAATTTTATGGATTGCTCAACAACTTCGAGATCTTGGAATTGATTTCAAAGGTATACCAATAAAGTGTGATAATACAAGTGCAATTTGTATTACTAAGAATCCTGTGCAACATTCACGTACAAAACACATTGACGTACGTCACCATTTTATAAGAGATCATGTTGAAAAAGGTCACATTTCTTTATCCTTTAAATCTACTGAAAATCAGTTGGCGGATATATTTACAAATCCTTTAAGTGCTGATCGTTTTGCTTATATACGTATGGAACTTGGCATGCTAAATGATGTTGCATGAATTAAGGGGGAGTAATGAAAAAGAGTAAAATGGTTAAATATTAAACGTTAATTGTTACTTGATACTAAGTATGTATTAAGGGGGAGCATTATATTTGCATGTTTATGTATGTGTTTATGCATGAGTTTGAGAATTGAAAATTTAATTTCAATTTCTTAAAAATTGTTTGTTCTATAAAAATGGGATTTATAATTAAATACCTTTAATCAATAAAGGATATTTAATTATTTTAAAACAAAATTGTTTGTTTGAATTATTTATGGACGTCAACTATGCATTAAGATCTTATTCATGAATTTGGTTCAAATCCAGTTAACCTCTTAATTGCATTTCCAAATCAAACACCTATTCACATCAATGAACAACCGGTCAAATTGCTCACCTTTTGCATTCCTTGTATTGTCAAATCAATTAATTGAAAGTACAAATGCATTGTACTGGACTCTTTTAATAGAGAGTGAAACGCATTTTCATTCACTCACCACTACACTTTCTGATTTGCTCTACAAACCGTCTCTTTCACCTTCCTTTTCAAGCCTTCAAAATCTCCTTAAATGGCACCCAAAAGAAGAATGAATAAATCTGGTTCAAAATTAGAAAAAGGTGAATCATCTAAAACTAAAATGGCTGAACCAATAACCCCAATCATTCATTCACCATTAAACACTGAAGACATTCCTAAACAATGGTTTGAGAATCATACAGCGTATGGGAGATGGATTGATATCTTCAGAAATCGTTCACTTTTATATGTTGATATTCTTGATTACAATTTCTTTTTATTTGAAGATCTTGAAATTATCTCTTCTTTCATTCAATCAACTCCTGGTATGTTGTTAATCCCTTGTTCTTCTACTTATCCGGTTCTTGTAAAAGTCTTTTATTCAAACTTGTCATTTACTGTGGTTGATGGCAATCAAGTTTTGAGAAGCTTTGTCAAAGGACAAGAGCATATCATCTCTAAAACCCTAATGAATGACTTGTTAAAATTCTCGCATGAAGCTGATGATAAAACCCCTAACATTTTGGCTTTACAAAATGCTAAGGATATGTTTATTCTTGAATCATATTCTGATTTCTCCTCTGTTAAACAATTGACCCACAATGCTTTGAATTTATGAGGTAAATTACTACATTATATTCTTGTTAGAACTGTCTTCTCTCAAAACTCTTCATGTGAATTAGTCACAGATGCCCATCTCATATTGATGTGGAAAATTGCTTCTCTTAAGAATGTTGATTTTGCTTCTATTATTTTCTCGACAATCCGATTTTGCAGCTCTCATACTCGCAATTGTTCTCTTCCTTATGCCAACCTATTGACATTGATCTTTGATCATTTTAATCTGCTCTCTGATTCAGAGGAAGTGGATTACTCTGGTCCTTTGTCTTTGTCAAGTGAAATCCTCCCTCCTCTTGGTATTTTTAAAATACATGGCAAGTATGAGTTATACTCACATTTGTTTTCAACTGACAAAGAGGATTTGAAAAAGATCCATGGTAAGCGGCTTTCACGTCTTGAACCTCACATTAAAGAACACACCACTATTTCCCGACTCCAGTCTCTTGACTTAGAGGTTGGTGAAATGAAATCTTCTCTACTTGAATTGCATGATAAAGTGTCTACTCTCACTTTTATGTTAGACACATTTATGAAAGAAATGAAGGGTATGGTAGTTGAAGATGTGGTAGTTGAAGAAGATGTTGCTGAGGGTGATGCTGCTATACCACAAGAGGATGTTGTCATGGAGGAGGCAAAGGAGAAGGAAGGAGAAAAGGAGAAAGAAGCTGAAGAGGAGCAGGCAGATAAGGAGATAAAGTTTCCTATTGATGTTGATACCACCCCAATCCAAACCATTCCTCCAACAGTTGATGAAACCACTTCACCTGGTAAACAAAAACCTTCCAAGAAAAGGAAGACAAGGTCCAGGGAGTAATTTTTTAGTTGATGATGGTTGATGAACAATTTTTTTTTTTTTGGCAAACAGTATTTTAACATTCCCAACATTTTTTACTCCTTGTTTAGTTTTTGATGAAAGTCAAAAAGGGGGAGATTTATATATGTAAATTATTTTCTGTGCTTAATTTGCTCTTAATTTGCTTATCATATTGCATATATCTTATTGCATGTTGCTTTGCATAGTTTGTATAGTTTGTAGATGTTCTGATATATATTGCTGATATATTATGTTCTGAATTGCTGGATGATTTATATGATCTATGATTTGCTTTGATTTTATTAATTGAATTTGGGAGATATGTTCATGCTTGGGGAGATATGAAAATTTTTGTGGAAATATGAAAATTTGTGAAAATACTAATTTAATATGTTTCTGTTTTATTGCTGATTATTGATTGTATTATTGTTCATAATCATAACGATTGATGATTATATTATTGATATGATGCTACATTACAATATTGATTATTATATTTGCAAGTATTGTGATTGGATATTTGTTTGCGTGCATAGATAATGAATCATGAAGTCTTATTCGATTATGATGATATGAAGTATGAAGATTTATAGGATTATACTATTCTGTTTTAATATTGTTCTGATTTGAAACTGTTTTCAAAATCTTGAAGAACATTCTGATTGATGATAAAGTCTTGAAAATATTCTGTTTAAAGATATATTAGTCTTATCATGTTTTTAATTCATATTAACCTAGAAATATGATTTAGAAAATATGGTTTTGACTTTCATCAAGGGGGAGATTGAAGACTCAACTCTCTTAAATAATGATAAGGGAAATTGATGACTCAATTCTTTCAAGTGATGATAATTCAAAACACATATTGATTAAACAAATAAATTAAGTAATTACATTTAGTTGTTTAAGTAAGTCTAAAATCATATTTAATGTACATTTGATAAGTGATATATATATATTTAAGTTCAAAGTCTTGAAGATAATTACATTTACAATCAGGTTAGTTTCGTCATTATATTTGAAATATTTTAATAGGTCAAGGTTCATTAAGATTAACTTTGATATTACTTGAAATTATATTTGAAATATTTTAATAGGTCAAGGTTCATTAAAATTAACTTTGATATTATTTGGAATTAAGTTTGAGTATTTTATTACACGTTTTATCTTAAACGATTAAGTATTTTATATTTGAATTTGAATTTAAATATGTGCTTAAATTAATTTGATGATTGAATATAGTATAAGGTACACTTGTTTTGTTAATTATAGTACACGGCTATATTTGATGTTGAATTAGTTGTTATACTAATTATAGAGTTTCCTATTAATAAGATGCTATTTGAATTAACACTAAAAATAGGAAATGGCTATTTGAATTAATACTAAAAATAAGAATTAATTTGAATGATTATGTTAAACGTTGATATATCTGGTTTGTGCTTAGTTTTCATTATCTTGTATAAGTACTAACGTGGCAGCATAGCATTGGATATTAAAGAAAAATTACAGCACACAATGACGAAATTATTTTAGCTGTCAGTACACGTCAGTTTGAAGTTAACCTCAAGAGCTTGAAGATAGGTGCAGAATGACCAGGTCAATAGAAAATAACGGAAAGAAGCCTTCTTATTTTTCAAAATGTGTTGAGGCGTAACACTATAAATACAAGGCTTCATTTCAGAATTATGGATACATCTCTATGCATGTCTTCTTACAACTTTCTCTCTTGACTTAAGATTTAGAAATTCTCTAATTGTTTAAAGAGTTGTAATTCTTAGTTCATCTAACTCTTACATTTGTAATAGGCTTAAGAGTTTAAAAAGAGTTCGATTAAGTTTAATACGCCTAACCAAGAATACTTTTCTAAGTGTTCAACTTGTGAATCTCTATTGTGAGATTTGGGATTTTGCTTTTATTAAAGGGACTTGTAATACGGTTCTTCAAGGGGAAGAACGTGGTGTGAGCAGATAGTGAGATCTTCTAGTTTGTATTAAAGTCGGATTAATAAAAGGCGTTGAAATCCTACGGGTTGAAAGAGCACCCATAGGCGGGGAGTAGGTTGGTTAGAACCGAACATCGTTAACATATCGTGTGTTATACTTTAAAGTTTATTTTCCGCACATACGTTATTGTTTACGAATTGAATCTCTTGAGACAAGCTGCCAGATAAAATTTTAAATAGTCCAAACTCTCTATTCCCCCCCCCCCCCCCCCCCCCCCCCCCCCGCCCTCTAGAGAGTATTGAACCTTCTATTAACTTTCAGAAGATCATAGTCATATGCTAGAAATTACGTGTTAAGTTGCGATTTTATGGGTTTTTAAGTGTTTTAAGCACTTTTGCGCATAAAGTAGCTCAAACTTGGTTTGTTTTGCACGAAACTTGGCACACAACACTATTTGGTATATATTATTGTGTTGAAGTGGTTAGAATTGTAAATCATATTCATATGCTAGAAATTACGTGTTAAGTTGCGATTTTATGGGTTTTTAAGTGTTTTTGGCGCTTTCGGGCATAAAGTAGCTCAAACTTGGTTTGTTTTGCACGAAATTTGGCACACAACACTATTTGCTATATATTCTTGGGTTGAAGTGCATAGAATTGTAAATCATAGTCATATGCTAGATATTACATGTTAAGTTGTGATTTTATGCGGTTTTAAGTGTTTTTGGCACTTTCGCGCATAAAGTAGCTAAAACTTGGTTTGTTTTGCACGAAACTTGGCACACAACACTATTTGTTATATATTATTGTGTTGCAGTGGTTAGAATTAAAAATCATAGTCATATGCTAGAAATTACGTGTTAAGTTGCGATTTTATGGGTTTCTAAGTGTTTTATGCACTTTTGCGCATAAAGTAGCTCAAAGTTGTTTTTTTTGCACGAAACATGGCATACAACACTATTTGGTATATATTATTCTGTTGAAGTGGTTAGAATTGAAGATCATAGTCATATGCTAGAAATTACATGTTAAGTTGCGATTTTATGGGTTTTTAAGTGTTTTTGGCACTTTTGCGCATAAAAGTAGCTCAAACTTGGTTTGTTTTGCACGAAACTTGGCACACAACACTATTTGGTATATATTATTGTGTTGAAGTGGTTAGAATTGTAAATCATATTCATATGCTAGAAATTACGTGTTAAGTTGCGATTTTATGGGTTTTTAAGTGTTTTTGGCACTTTTCGGGCGTAAAGTAGCTCAAACTTGGTTTGTTTTGCACGAAATTTGGCACACAACACTATTTGCTATATATTCTTGGGTTGAAGTGCTTAGAATTGTAAATCATAGTCATATGCTAGATATTACATGTTAAGTTGTGATTTTATGAGGTTTTAAGTGTTTTTGGCACTTTCGCGCATAAAGTAGCTCAAACTTGGTTTGTTTTGCACGAAACATGGCACACAACACTATTTGTTATATATTATTGTGTTGAAGTGGTTAGAATTGAAAATCATAGTCATATGCTAGAAATTACGTGTTAAGTTGCGATTTTATGGGTTTCTAAGTGTTTTATGCACTTTTGCACATAAAGTAGCTCAAAGTTGTTTTTTTTTGCACGAAACATGGCATACAACACTATTTGGTATATATTATTCTGTTGAAGTGGTTAGAATTGAAGATCATAGTCATATGCTAGAAATTACGTGTTAAGTTGCGATTTTATGGGTTTTTAAGTGTTTTTGCCACTTTTGCGCATAAAGTAGCTCAAACTTGCTTTGTTTTGCACGAAACTTGGCACACAACACTCTTGGGTATATATTCTTGGGTTGAACTGGTTAGAATTGAAAATCATAGTCATATGCTAGAAATTAAGTGTTAAGTTGCGATTTTATGAGGTTTTAAGTGTTTTTGGCATTTTCGCGCATAAAGTAGCTCAAACTTGGTTTGTTTTGCACGAAACATGGCACACAACACTATTTGTTATATATTATTGTGTTGAAGTGGTTAGAATTGAAAATCATAGTCATATGCTAGAAATTACGTGTTAAGTTTCGATCTTATGGATTTTTAAGTGTTTTTTGCACTTTTGCGCATAAAAGTAGCTCAAAGTTGTATTTTTTGCCCGAAACTTGGCATACTACACTATTTGGTATATATTATTCTGTTGAAGTGGTTAGAATTGAAGACCATAGTCATATGCAAGAAATTACGTGTTAAGTTGCGATTTTAAGGGTTTTTAAGTGTTTTTTGGCACTTTCGGGCATAAAGTAGCTCAAACTTGGTTTGTTTTGCACGAAATTTGGCACAGAACACTATTTGCTATATATTCTTGGGTTGAAGTGGTTAGAATTGAAAATCATAGTCATATGCTAGAAATTACGTGTTAAGTTGCGATTTTATGGGTTTTTAAGTGTTTTTGGCACTTTTGCGCATAAAGTAGCTCAAACTTGGTTTGTTTTGCACGAAACTTGGCACACAACACTATTTGGTATATATTATTGTGTTGAAGTGGTTAGAATTGTAAATCATATTCATATGCTAGAAATTACGTGTTAAGTTGCGATTTTATGGGTTTTTAAGTGTTTTTGGCACTTTCGGGCATAAAGTAGCTCAAACTTGGTTTGTTTTGCACGAAATTTGGCACACAACACTATTTGCTATATATTCTTGGGTTGAAGTGCTTAGAATTTTAAATCATAGTCATATGCCAGATATTACATGTTAAGTTGTGATTTTATGAGGTTTTAAGTGTTTTTGGCACTTTCGCGCATAAAGTAGCTCAAACTTGGTTTGTTTTGCACGAAACTTGGCACACAACACTATTTGTTATATATTATTGTGTTGAAGTGGTTAGAATTTAAAATCATAGTCATATGCTAGAAATTACGTGTTAAGTTGCGATTTTATGGGTTTCTAAGTGTTTTATGCACTTTTGCGCATAAAGTAGCTCAAAGTTGTTTTTTTTGCACGAAACATGGCATACAACACTATTTGGTATATATTATTCTATTGAAGTGGTTAGAATTGATGATCATAGTCATATGCTAGAAATTACGTGTTAAGTTGCGATTTTATGGGTTTTTAAGTGTTTTTGGCACTTTTGCGCATAAAGTAGCTCAAACATGGTTTGTTTTGCACGAAACTTGGCACACAACACTATTTGGTATATATTATTGTGTTGAAGTGGTTAGAATTGTAAATCATATTCATATGCTAGAAATTACGTGTTAAGTTGCGATTTTATGGGTTTTTAAGTGTTTTTGGCACTTTCGGGCATAAAGTAGCTCAAACTTGGTTTGTTTTGCACGAAATTTGGCACACAACACTATTTGCTATATATTCTTGGGTTGAAGTGCTTAGAATTTTAAATCATAGTCATATGCCAGATATTACATGTTAAGTTGTGATTTTATGAGGTTTTAAGTGTTTTTGGCACTTTCGCGCATAAAGTAGCTCAAACTTGGTTTGTTTTGCACGAAACTTGGCACACAACACTATTTGTTATATATTATTGTGTTGAAGTGGTTAGAATTTAAAATCATAGTCATATGCTAGAAATTACGTGTTAAGTTGCGATTTTATGGGTTTCTAAGTGTTTTATGCACTTTTGCGCATAAAGTAGCTCAAAGTTGTTTTTTTTGCACGAAACATGGCATACAACACTATTTGGTATATATTATTCTGTTGAAGTGGTTAGAATTGATGATCATAGTCATATGCTAGAAATTACGTGTTAAGTTGCGATTTTATGGGTTTTTAAGTGTTTTTGGCACTTTTGCGCATAAAGTAGCTCAAACTTGGTTTGTTTTGCACGAAACTTGGCACACAACACTATTTGGTATATATTATTGTGTTGAAGTGGTTAGAATTGTAAATCATATTCATATGCTAGAAATTACGTGTTAAGTTGCGATTTTATGGGTTTTTAAGTGTTTTTGGCACTTTCGGGCATAAAGTAGCTCAAACTTGGTTTGTTTTGCACGAAATTTGGCACACAACACTATTTGATATATATTCTTGGGTTGAAGTGCTTAGAATTGTAAATCATAGTCATATGCTAGATATTACATGTTAAGTTGTGATTTTATGAGGTTTTAAGTGTTTTTGGCACTTTCGCGCATAAAGTAGCTCAAACTTGGTTTGTTTTGCACGAAACTTGGCACACAACACTATTTGTTTTATATTATTGTGTTGAAGTGGTTAGAAATTAAAATCATAGTCATATTCTAGAAATTACGTGTTAAGTTGCGATTTTATGGGTTTCTAAGTGTTTTATGCACTTTTGCACATAAAGTAGCTCAAAGTTGTTTTTTTTGCACGAAACATGGCATACAACACTATTTGGTATATATTATTCTGTTGAAGTGGTTAGAATTGAAGATCATAGTCATATGCTAGAAATTACGTGTTAAGTTGCGATTTTATGGGTTTTTAAGTGTTTTTGGCACTTTTGCGCATAAAGTAGCTCAAACTTGCTTTGTTTTGCACGAAACATGGCACACAACACTCTTTGGTATATATTCGTGGGTTGAAGTGGTTAGAATTGAAAATCATAGTCATATGCTAGAACTTAAGTGTTAAGTTGCGATTTTATGAGGTTTTAAGTGTTTTTGGCACTTTCGCGCATAAAGTAGCTCAAGCGTGGTTTGTTTTGCACGAAACATGGCACACAACACTATTTGTTATATATTATTGTGTTGAAGTGGTTAGAATTGAAAATCATAGTCATATGCTAGAAATTACGTGTTAAGTTTCGATCTTATGGGTTTTTAAGTGTTTTTTGCACTTTTGCGCATAAAGTAGCTCAAAGTTGTTTTTTTTGCCCGAAACTTGGCATACTACATTATTTGGTATATATTATTCTGTTGAAGTGGTTAGAATTGAAGACCATAGTCATATGCTAGAAATTACGTGTTAAGTTGCGATTTTATGGGTTTTTTAGTGTTTTTGGCACTTTCGGGCATAAAGTAGCTCAAACTTGGTTTGTTTTGCACGAAATTTGGCACAGAAAACTATTTGCTATATATTCTTGGGTTGAAGTGGTTAGAATTGAAAATCATAGTCATATGCTAGATATTACATGTTAAGTTGCGATTTTATGAGGTTGTAAGTGTTTTTGGCACTTTCGCGCATAATGTAGCTCAAACTTGGTTTGTTTTGCACGAAACTTGGCACACAACACTATTTGTTATATATTATTGTGTTGAAGTGGTTAGAATTTAAAATCATAGTCATATGCTAGAAATTACGTGTTAAGTTGCGATTTTATGGGTTTCTAAGTGTTTTATGCACTTTACGCATAAAGTAGCTCAAAGTTGTTTTTTTTTGCACGAAACTTGGCATACAACACTATTTGGTATATATTATTCTGTTGAAGTGGTTAGAATTGAAGATCATAGTCATATGCTAGAAATTACGTGTTAAGTTGCGATTTTATGGGTTTTTAAGTGTTTTTGGCACTTTTGCTTATAAAGTAGCTCAAACTTGCTTTGTTTTGCACGAAACTTGGCACACAACACTCTTTGGTATATATTCTTGGGTTGAAGTGGTTAAAATTGAAAGTCATAGTCATATGCTAGAACTTAAGTGCTAAGTTGCGATTTTATGAGGTTTTAAGTGTTTTTGGCACTTTCGCGCATAAAGTAGTTCAAACTTGGTTTGTTTTGCACGAAACATGGCACACAACACTATTTGTTATATATTATTGTGTTGAAGTGGTTAGAATTGAAAATCATAGTCATATGATAGAAATTACGTGTTAAGTTTCGATCTTATGGGTTTTTAAGTGTTTTTTGCACTTTTGCGCATAAAGTAGCTCAAAGTTGTTTTTTTTGCCCGAAACTTGGCATACTACACTATTTGGTATATATTATTCTGTTGAAGTGGTTAGATTTGAAGACCATAGTCATGTGCTAGAAATTACGTGTTAAGTTGCGATTTTATGGGTTTTTAAGTATTTTTGGCACTTTCGGGCATAAAGTAGCTCAAACTTGGTTTGTTTTGCACGAAATTTGGCATACAACACTATTTGCTATATATTCTTGGGTTGAAGTGGTTAGAATTGAAAATCATAGTCATATGTTAGATATTACATGTTAAGTTGCGATTTTATAAGGTTTTAAGTGTTTTTGGCACTTTCGCGCATAATGTAGCTCAAACTTGGTTTGTTTTGCACGAAACTTGGCACACAACACTATTTGTTATATATTATTGTGTTGAAGTGGTTAGAATTTAAAATCATAGTCATATGCTAGAAATTACGTGTTAAGTTGCGATTTTATGGGTTTCTAAGTGTTTTATGCACTTTACGCATAAAGTAGCTCAAAGTTGTTTTTTTTGCACGAAACTTGGCATACAACACTATTTGGTATATATTATTCTGTTGAAGTGGTTAGAATTGAAGATCATAGTCATATGGTAGAAATTACGTGTTAAGTTGCGATTTTATGGGTTTTTAAGTGTTTTTGGCACTTTTGCGCATAAAGTAGCTCAAACTTGCTTTGTTTTGCACGAAACTTGGCACACAACACTCTTTGGTATATATTCTTGGGTTGAACTGGTTAGAATTGAAAATCATAGTCATATGCTAGAACTTAAGTGTTAACTTGCGATTTTATGAGGTTTTAAGTGTTTTTGGCACTTTCGCGCATAAAGTAGCTCAAACTTGGTTTGTTTTGCATGAAACATGGCACACAACACTATTTGTTATATATTATTGTGTTGAAGTGGTTAGAATTGAAAATCATAGTCATATGATAGAAATTACGTGTTAAGTTTCGATCTTGTGGGTTTTTAAGTGTTTTTTGCACTTTTGCGCATAAAGTAGCTCAAAGTTGTTTTTTTTGCCCGAAACTTGGCATACTACACTATTTGGTATATATTATTCTGTTGAAGTGGTTAGATTTGAAGACCATAGTCATGTGCTAGAAATTACGTGTTAAGTTGCGATTTTATGGGTTTTTAAGTGTTTTTGGCACTTTTGCGCATAAAGTAGCTCAAACTTGCTTTGTTTTGCACGAAACTTGGCACACAACACTCTTTGGTATATATTCTTGGGTTGAACTGGTTAGAATTGAAAATCATAGTCATATGCTAGAAATAAAGTGTTAAGTTGCGATTTTATGAGGTTTTACGTTTTTTTGGCACTTTCGCGCATAAAGTAGCTCAAACTTGGTTTGTTTTGCACGAAACGTGGCACACAACACTATTTGTTATATATTATTGTGTTGAAGTGGTTAGAATTTAAAATCATAGTCATATTCTAGAAATTACGTGTTAAGTTGCGATTTTATGGGTTTCTAAGTGTTTTATGCACTTTTGCACATAAAGTAGCTCAAAGTTGTTTTTTTTGCACGAAACATGGCATACAACACTATTTGGTATATATTATTCTGTTGAAGTGGTTAGAATTGAAGATCATAGTCATATGCTAGAAATTACGTGTTAAGTTGCGATTTTATGGGTTTTTAAGTGTTTTTGGCACTTTTGCGCATAAAGTAGCTCAAACTTGCTTTGTTTTGCACGAAACATGGCACACAACACTCTTTGGTATATATTCGTGGGTTGAAGTGGTTAGAATTGAAAATCATAGTCATATGCTAGAACTTAAGTGTTAAGTTGCGATTTTATGAGGTTTTAAGTGTTTTTGGCACTTTCGCGCATAAAGTAGCTCAAGCGTGGTTTGTTTTGCACGAAACATGGCACACAACACTATTTGTTATATATTATTGTGTTGAAGTGGTTAGAATTGAAAATCATAGTCATATGCTAGAAATTACGTGTTAAGTTTCGATCTTATGGGTTTTTTAGTGTTTTTTGCACTTTTGCGCATAAAGTAGCTCAAAGTTGTTTTTTTTTGCCCGAAACTTGGCATACTACATTATTTGGTATATATTATTCTGTTGAAGTGGTTAGAATTGAAGACCATAGTCATATGCTAGAAATTACGTGTTAAGTTGCGATTTTATGGGTTTTTTTAGTGTTTTTGGCACTTTCGGGCATAAAGTAGCTCAAACTTGGTTTGTTTTGCACGAAATTTGGCACAGAAAACTATTTGCTATATATTCTTGGGTTGAAGTGGTTAGAATTGAAAATCATAGTCATATGCTAGATATTACATGTTAAGTTGCGATTTTATGAGGTTGTAAGTGTTTTTGGCACTTTCGCGCATAATGTAGCTCAAACTTGGTTTGTTTTGCACGAAACTTGGCACACAACACTATTTGTTATATATTATTGTGTTGAAGTGGTTAGAATTTAAAATCATAGTCATATGCTAGAAATTACGTGTTAAGTTGCGATTTTATGGGTTTCTAAGTGTTTTATGCACTTTACGCATAAAGTAGCTCAAAGTTGTTTTTTTTTGCACGAAACTTGGCATACAACACTATTTGGTATATATTATTCTGTTGAAGTGGTTAGAATTGAAGATCATAGTCATATGCTAGAAATTACGTGTTAAGTTGCGATTTTATGGGTTTTTAAGTGTTTTTGGCACTTTTGCTTATAAAGTAGCTCAAACTTGCTTTGTTTTGCACGAAACTTGGCACACAACACTCTTTGGTATATATTCTTGGGTTGAAGTGGTTAAAATTGAAAATCATAGTCATATGCTAGAACTTAAGTGCTAAGTTGCGATTTTATGAGGTTTTAAGTGTTTTTGGCACTTTCGCGCATAAAGTAGTTCAAACTTGGTTTGTTTTGCACGAAACATGGCACACAACACTATTTGTTATATATTATTATGTTGAAGTGGTTAGAATTGAAAATCATAGTCATATGATAGAAATTACGTGTTAAGTTTCGATCTTATGGGTTTTTAAGTGTTTTTTGCACTTTTACGCATAAAGTAGCTCAAAGTTGTTTTTTTTGCCCGAAACTTGGCATACTACACTATTTGGTATATATTATTCTGTTGAAGTGGTTAGATTTGAAGACCATAGTCATGTGCTAGAAATACGTGTTAAGTTGCGATTTTATGGGTTTTTAAGTATTTTTGGCACTTTCGGGCATAAAGTAGCTCAAACTTGGTTTGTTTTGCACGAAATTTGGCACACAACACTATTTGCTATATATTCTTGGGTTGAAGTGGTTAGAATTGAAAATCATAGTCATATGTTAGATATTACATGTTAAGTTGCGATTTTATAAGGTTTTAAGTGTTTTTGGCACTTTCGCGCATAATGTAGCTCAAACTTGGTTTGTTTTGCACGAAACTTGGCACACAACACTATTTGTTATATATTATTGTGTTGAAGTGGTTAGAATTTAAAATCATAGTCATATGCTAGAAATTACGTGTTAAGTTGCGATTTTATGGGTTTCTAAGTGTTTTATGCACTTTACGCATAAAGTAGCTCAAAGTTGTTTTTTTTTGCCCGAAACTTGGCATACTACACTATTGGTATATATTATTCTGTTGAAGTGGTTAGATTTGAAGACCATAGTCATGTGCTAGAAATACGTGTTAAGTTGCGATTTTATGGGTTTTTAAGTGTTTTTGGCACTTTTGCGCATAAAGTAGCTCAAACTTGCTTTGTTTTGCACGAAACTTGGCACACAACACTCTTTGGTATATATTCTTGGGTTGAACTGGTTAGAATTGAAAATCATAGTCATATGCTAGAAATAAAGTGTTAAGTTGCGATTTTATGAGGTTTTACGTGTTTTTGGCACTTTCGCGCATAAAGTAGTTCAAACTTGGTTTGTTTTGCACGAAACATGGCACACAACACTATTTGTTATATATTATTATGTTGAAGTGGTTAGAATTGAAAATCATAGTCATATGATAGAAATTACGTGTTAAGTTTCGATCTTATGGGTTTTTAAGTGTTTTTTGCACTTTTGCGCATAAAGTAGCTCAAAGTTGTTTTTTTTGCCCGAAACTTGGCATACTACACTATTTGGTATATATTATTCTGTTGAAGTGGTTAGATTTGAAGACCATAGTCATGTGCTAGAAATTACGTGTTAAGTTGCGATTTTATGGGTTTTTAAGTATTTTTGGCACTTTCGGGCATAAAGTAGCTCAAACTTGGTTTGTTTTGCACGAAATTTGGCACACAACACTATTTGCTATATATTCTTGGGTTGAAGTGGTTAGAATTGAAAATCATAGTCATATGTTAGATATTACATGTTAAGTTGCGATTTTATAAGGTTTTAAGTGTTTTTGGCACTTTCGCGCATAATGTAGCTCAAACTTGGTTTGTTTTGCACGAAACTTGGCACACAACACTATTTGTTATATATTATTGTGTTGAAGTGGTTAGAATTTAAAATCATAGTCATATGCTAGAAATTACGTGTTAAGTTGCGATTTATGGGTTTTCTAAGTGTTTTATGCACTTTACGCATAAAGTAGCTCAAAGTTGTTTTTTTTGCCCGAAACTTGGCATACTACACTATTTGGTATATATTATTCTGTTGAAGTGGTTAGATTTGAAGACCATAGTCATGTGCTAGAAATTACGTGTTAAGTTGCGATTTTATGGGTTTTTAAGTGTTTTTGGCACTTTTGCGCATAAAGTAGCTCAAACTTGCTTTGTTTTGCACGAAACTTGGCACACAACACTCTTGGTATATATTCTTGGGTTGAACTGGTTAGAATTGAAAATCATAGTCATATGCTAGAAATAAAGTGTTAAGTTGCGATTTATGAGGGTTTTACGTTTTTTTGGCACTTTCGCGCATAAAGTAGCTCAAACTTGGTTTGTTTTGCACGAAACATGGCACACAACACTATTTGTTATATATTATTGTGTTGAAGTGGTTAGAATTTAAAATCATAGTCATATGCTAGAAATTACGTGTTAAGTTTCGATCTTATGAGTTTTTAAGTGTTTTTTGCATTTTTGCGCATAAAGTAGCTCAAAGTTGTTTTTTTTTGCGCGAAACTTGGCATACTACACTATTTGGTATATATTATTCTGTTGAAGTGGTTAGAATTGAAGACCATAGTCATATGCTATAAATTACGTGTTAAGTTGCGATTTTATGGGTTTTTAAGTGTTTTTGGCACTTTTGCACATAAAGTAGCTCAAAGTTGTTTTTTTTTGCACGAAACTTGGCATACAACACTATTTGGTATATATTATTTTGTTGAAGTGGTTAGAATTGAAGAGCATAGTCATATGCGAGAAATTACGTGTTAAGTTGCGATTTTATGGGTTTTTAAGTGTTTTTTGCACTTTTGTGCATAAAGTTGCTCAAAGTTTATTTTTGCATGAAACTTGGCATACAACACTATTTGGTATATATTATTCTGTTGAAGTGGTTAGAATTGAAGAGCATAGTCATATGCTAGAAATTACGTGTTAAGTTGCGATTTTATAGGTTTTTAAGTGTTTTTGTCACTTTTGCGCATAAAGTAGCTCAAACTTGGTTTGTTTTGCATGAAACTTGGCATACAACTGGTATATATTAATGTGTTGAAGTGGTTAGAATTGTTAATCATAGTCATATGCTAGAAATTACGTGGTAAGTTACAATTTTATGCGTTTTTTATGCTTTTTTTGGCACTTTCGTGCATAAAGTAGCTCAAACTTGGTTTGTTTTGCACGAAACTTGGCACACAACACTATTTTGTATATATAATTGTGTTGAAGTGCTTTGAATTGAAAATAATAGTCATATGCTAGAAATTACGTGTTAAGTTGCGATTTTATGGGTTCTTAAGCTTTTTTGACACTTTCGCGCATAAAGTAGCTCAAACTTGGTTTGTTTTGCACGAAATTTGGCACACAACACTATTTGGTATATATTCTTGGGTTGAAGTGGTTAGAATTAAATATCATAGTCATATTTTAGAAATTACGTGTTAAGTTGCGATTTTATGAGGTTTTAAGTGTTTTTGGCACTTTCGCGCATAAAGTAGCTCAAACTTGGTTTGTTTTACACGAAATTTGGCACACAACACTATTTGGTATATATTCTTGGGTTGAAGTGGTTAGAATTTAAAATCATAGTCATATGCTAGAAATTACGTGTTAACTTGCGATTTTTTGGGTTTCTAAGTGTTTTATGCACTTTTGCGCATAAAGTAGCTCAAAGTTGTTTTTTTTTGCACGAAACTTGGCATGCAACACTATTTGGTATATATTATTCTGTTGAAGTGGTTAGAATTCAAGATCATAGTCATATGCTAGAAATTACGTGTTAAGTTGCGATTTTATGGGTTTTTAAGTGTTTTTGGCACTTTTGCGCATAAAGTAGCTCAAACTTGCTTTGTTTTGCACGAAACTTGGCACACAACACTCTTTTGTATATATTCTTGGGTTGAAGTGGTTTGAATTGAAAATCATAGTCATATGCTAGAAATTAAGTGTTAAGTTGCGATTTTATGAGGTTTTAAGTGTTTTTGGCACTGTCGCGCATAAAGTAGCTCAAGCTTGGTTTGTTTTGCACGAAACGTGGCACACAACACTATTTGTTATATATTATTGTGTTGAAGTGGTTAGAATTGAAAATCATAGTCATATGCTAGAAATTACGTGTTAAGTTTCGATCTTATGGGTTTTTAAGTGTTTTTTGCACTTTTGCGCATAAAGTAGCTCAAAGTTGTTTTTTTTGCCCGAAACTTGGCATACTACACTATTTGGTATATATTATTCTGTTGAAGTGGTTAGAATTGAAGATCATAGTCATATGCTAGAAATTACGTGTTAAGTTGCGATTTTATGGGTTTTTAAGTGTTTTTGGCACTTTTGCGCATAAAGTAGTTCAAACTTCCTTTGTTTTGCACGAAACTTGGCACACAACACTCTTTGGTTTATATTCTTGGGTTGAAGTGGTTAGAATTGAAAATCATAGTCATATGCTAGAAATAAAGTGTTAAGTTGCGATTTTATGAGGTTTTAAGTGTTTTTGGCACTTTCGCGCATAAAGTAGCTCAAACTTGGTTTGTATTGCACGAAACATGGGACACAACACTATTTGTTATATTTTATTGTGTTGAAGTAGTTAGAATTGAAAATCATAGTCATATGCTAGAAATTACGTGTTAAGTTTCGATCTTATGAGTTTTTAAGTGTTTTTTGCACTTTTGAGCATAAAGTAGCTCAAAGTTGTTTTTTTTTGCCCGAAACTTGGCATACTACACTATTTGGTATACATTATTCTGTTGAAGTGGTAAGAATTGAAGACCATAGTCATATGCTAGAAATTACGTGTTAAGTTGCGATTTTATGGGTTTTTAAGTGTTTTTGGCACTTTTGCGCATAAAGTAGCTCAAAATTGTTTTTATTACACGAAACTTGGCATACAACACTATTTGGTATATATTATTCTCTTGAAGTGGTTAGAATTGAAGAGCATAGTCATATGCGAGAAATTACGTGTTAAGTTGCGATTTTATGGGTTTTTAAGTGTTTTTTGCACTTTTGCGGATAAAGTAGCTCAAAGTTGTGGCTTTTGCACGAAACTTGGCATACAACACTATTTGGTATATATAATTCTGTTGAAGTGGTTAGAATTAAAGAGAATAGTCATATGCTAGAAATTACGTGTTAAGTTGCGATTTTATGGGTTTTTAAGTGTTTTGTCACTTTGGCGCATAAAGTAGCTCAAACTTGGTTTGTTTTGCATGAAACTTGGCATACAACTGGTATATATTAATGTGTTGAAGTGGTTAGAATTGTTAATCATTTTCATATGCTAGAAATTACGTGGTAAGTTGCAATTTTATGCGTTTTTATGCTTTTTTTGGCACTTTCGTGCATAAAGTAGCTCAAACTTGGTTTGTTTTCACGAAACCTTGCACACAACACTATTTGGTATATATAATTGTGTTGAAGTGGTTTGAATTGAAAATAATAGTCATCTGCTAGAAATTACGTGTTAAGTTGCGATTTTATGGGTTCTTAAGCTTTTTTTACACTTTCGCGCATAAAGTAGCTCAAACTTGGTTTGTTTTGCACGAAATTTGGCACACAACACTATTTGGTATATATTCTTGGGTTGAAATGGTTAGAATTGAAAATCATAGTCATATGCTAGAAATTACGTGTTAAGTTGCGATTTTTTGAGGTTTTAAGTGTTTTTGGCACTTTCGCGCATAAAGTAGCTCAAACTTGGTTTGTTTTGCATGAAACATGGCACACAACACTATTTGTTATATATTATTGTGTTGAAGTGGTTAGAATTGAAAATCATAGTCATATGATAGAAATTACGTGTTAAGTTTCGATCTTGTGGGTTTTTAAGTGTTTTTTGCACTTTTGCGCATAAAGTAGCTCAAAGTTGTTTTTTTTGCCCGAAACTTGGCATACTACACTATTTGGTATATATTATTCTGTTGAAGTGGTTAGATTTGAAGACCATAGTCATGTGCTAGAAATTACGTGTTAAGTTGCGATTTTATGGGTTTTTAAGTGTTTTTGGCACTTTTGCGCATAAAGTAGCTCAAACTTGCTTTGTTTTGCACGAAACTTGGCACACAACACTCTTTGGTATATATTCTTGGGTTGAACTGGTTAGAATTGAAAATCATAGTCATATGCTAGAAATAAAGTGTTAAGTTGCGATTTTATGAGGTTTTACGTTTTTTTTGGCACTTTCGCGCATAAAGTAGCTCAAACTTGGTTTGTTTTGCACGAAACATGGCACACAACACTATTTGTTATATATTATTGTGTTGAAGTGGTTATAATTTAAAATCATAGTCATATGCTAGAAATTACGTGTTAAGTTTCGATCTTATGAGTTTTTAAGTGTTTTTTGCATTTTTGCGCATAAAGTAGCTCAAAGTTGTTTTTTTTGCGCGAAACTTGGCATACTACACTATTTGGTATATATTATTCTGTTGAAGTGGTTAGAATTGAAGACCATAGTCATATGCTATAAATTACGTGTTAAGTTGCGATTTTATGGGTTTTTAAGTGTTTTTGGCACTTTTGCACATAAAGTAGCTCAAAGTTGTTTTTTTTGCACGAAACTTGGCATACAACACTATTTGGTATATATTATTTTGTTGAAGTGGTTAGAATTGAAGAGCATAGTCATATGCGAGAAATTACGTGTTAAGTTGCGATTTTATGGGTTTTTAAGTGTTTTTTGCACTTTTGTGCATAAAGTTGCTCAAAGTTTATTTTTGCATGAAACTTGGCATACAACACTATTTGGTATATATTATTCTGTTGAAGTGGTTAGAATTGAAGAGCATAGTCATATGCTAGAAATTACGTGTTAAGTTGCGATTTTATAGGTTTTTAAGTGTTTTTGTCACTTTTGCGCATAAAGTAGCTCAAACTTGGTTTGTTTTGCATGAAACTTGGCATACAACTGGTATATATTAATGTGTTTAAGTGGTTAGAATTGTTAATCATAGTCATATGCTAGAAATTACGTGGTAAGTTGCAATTTTATGCGTTTTTATGCTTTTTTTTGGCACTTTCGTGCATAAAGTAGCTCAAACTTGTTTTGTTTTGCACGAAACTTGGCACACAACACTATTTTGTATATATAATTGTGTTGAAGTGCTTTGAATTGAAAATAATAGTCATATGCTAGAAATTACGTGTTAAGTTGCGATTTTATGGGTTCTTAAGCTTTTTTGACACTTTCGCGCATAAAGTAGCTCAAACTTGGTTTGTTTTGCACGAAATTTGGCACACAACACTATTTGGTATATATTCTTGGGTTGAAGTGGTTAGAATTAAATATCATAGTCATATTTTAGAAATTACGTGTTAAGTTGCGATTTTATGAGGTTTTAAGTGTTTTTGGCACTTTCGCGCATAAAGTAGCTCAAACTTGGTTTGTTTTACACGAAATTTGGCACACAACACTATTTGGTATATATTCTTGGGTTGAAGTGGTTAGAATTTAAAATCATAGTCATATGCTAGAAATTACGTGTTAACTTGCGATTTTTTGGGTTTCTAAGTGTTTTATGCACTTTTGCGCATAAAGTAGCTCAAAGTTGTTTTTTTTGCACGAAACTTGGCATGCAACACTATTTGGTATATATTATTCTGTTGAAGTGGTTAGAATTCAAGATCATAGTCATATGCTAGAAATTACGTGTTAAGTTGCGATTTTATGGGTTTTTAAGTGTTTTTGGCACTTTTGCGCATAAAGTAGCTCAAACTTGCTTTGTTTTGCACGAAACTTGGCACACAACACTCTTTTGTATATATTCTTGGGTTGAAGTGGTTTGAATTGAAAATCATAGTCATATGCTAGAAATTAAGTGTTAAGTTGCGATTTTATGAGGTTTTAAGTGTTTTTGGCACTTTCGCGCATAAAGTAGCTCAAGCTTGGTTTGTTTTGCACGAAACGTGGCACACAACACTATTTGTTATATATTATTGTGTTGAAGTGGTTAGAATTGAAAATCATAGTCATATGCTAGAAATTACGTGTTAAGTTTCGATCTTATGGGTTTTTAAGTGTTTTTTTGCACTTTTGCGCATAAAGTAGCTCAAAGTTGTTTTTTTTGCCCGAAACTTGGCATACTACACTATTTGGTATATATTATTCTGTTGAAGTGGTTAGAATTGAAGACCATAGTCATGTGCTAGAAATTACGTGTTAAGTTGCGATTTTATGGGTTTTTGAGTGTTTTTGGCACTTTCGGGCATAAAGTAGCTCAAACTTGGTTTGTTTTGCACGAAACTTGGCACACAACACTGTTTGTTATATATTATTGTGTTGAAGTGGTTAGAATTGAAAATCATAGTCATATGCTAGAAATTACGTGTTAAGTTGCGATTTTATGGGTTTCTAAGTGTTTCATTCACTTTTGCGCATAAAAGTAGCTCAAAGTTTTTTTTTTGCACGAAACTTGGCATACAACACTATTTGGTGTATATTATTCTGTTGAAGTGGTTAGAATTGAAGATCATAGTCATATGCTAGAAATTACGTGTTAAGTTGCGATTTTATGGGTTTTTAAGTGTTTTTGGCACTTTTGCGCATAAAGTAGTTCAAACTTCCTTTGTTTTGCACGAAACTTGGCACACAACACTCTTTGGTTTATATTCTTGGGTTGAAGTGGTTAGAATTGAAAATCATAGTCATATGCTAGAAATAAAGTGTTAAGTTGCGATTTTATGAGGTTTTAAGTGTTTTTGGCACTTTCGCGCATAAAGTAGCTCAAACTTGGTTTGTATTGCACGAAACATGGGACACAACACTATTTGTTATATATTATTGTGTTGAAGTAGTTAGAATTGAAAATCATAGTCATATGCTAGAAATTACGTGTTAAGTTTCGATCTTATGAGTTTTTAAGTGTTTTTTGCACTTTTGAGCATAAAGTAGCTCAAAGTTGTTTTTTTTTGCCCGAAACTTGGCATACTACACTATTTGGTATACATTATTCTGTTGAAGTGGTAAGAATTGAAGACCATAGTCATATGCTAGAAATTACGTGTTAAGTTGCGATTTTATGGGTTTTTAAGTGTTTTTGGCACTTTTGCGCATAAAGTAGCTCAAAATTGTTTTTATTACACGAAACTTGGCATACAACACTATTTGGTATATATTATTCTCTTGAAGTGGTTAGAATTGAAGAGCATAGTCATATGCGAGAAATTACGTGTTAAGTTGCGATTTTATGGGTTTTTAAGTGTTTTTTGCACTTTTGCGGATAAAGTAGCTCAAAGTTGTGGCTTTTGCACGAAACTTGGCATACAACACTATTTGGTATATATAATTCTGTTGAAGTGGTTAGAATTAAAGAGAATAGTCATATGCTAGAAATTACGTGTTAAGTTGCGATTTTATGGGTTTTTAAGTGTTTTGTCACTTTTGCGCATAAAGTAGCTCAAACTTGGTTTGTTTTGCATGAAACTTGGCATACAACTGGTATATATTAATGTGTTGAAGTGGTTAGAATTGTTAATCATTTTCATATGCTAGAAATTACGTGGTAAGTTGCAATTTTATGCGTTTTTATGCTTTTTTTGGCACTTTCGTGCATAAAGTAGCTCAAACTTGGTTTGTTTTCACGAAACTTGGCACACAACACTATTTGGTATATATAATTGTGTTGAAGTGGCTTGAATTGAAAATAATAGTCATCTGCTAGAAATTACGTGTTAAGTTGCGATTTTATGGGTTCTTAAGCTTTTTTTACACTTTCGCGCATAAAGTAGCTCAAACTTGGTTTGTTTTGCACGAAATTTGGCACACAACACTATTTGGTATATATTCTTGGGTTGAAGTGGTTAGAATTGAAAATCATAGTCATATGCTAGAAATTACGTGTTAAGTTGCGATTTTTTGAGGTTTTAAGTGTTTTTGGCACTTTCGCGCATAAAGTAGCTCAAACTTGGTTTGTTTTGCATGAAACATGGCACACAACACTATTTGTTATATATTATTGTGTTGAAGTGGTTAGAATTGAAAATCATAGTCATATGATAGAAATTACGTGTTAAGTTTCGATCTTGTGGGTTTTTAAGTGTTTTTTGCACTTTTGCGCATAAAGTAGCTCAAAGTTGTTTTTTTTGCCCGAAACTTGGCATACTACACTATTTGGTATATATTATTCTGTTGAAGTGGTTAGATTTGAAGACCATAGTCATGTGCTAGAAATTACGTGTTAAGTTGCGATTTTATGGGTTTTTAAGTGTTTTTGGCACTTTTGCGCATAAAGTACCTCAAACTTTCTTTGTTTTGCACGAAACTTGGCACACAACACTCTTTGGTATATATTCTTGGGTTGAACTGGTTAGAATTGAAAATCATAGTCATATGCTAGAAATAAAGTGTTAAGTTGCGATTTTATGAGGTTTTACGTTTTTTTGGCACTTTCGCGCATAAAGTAGCTCAAACTTGGTTTGTTTTGCACGAAACATGGCACACAACACTATTTGTTATATATTATTGTGTTGAAGTGGTTAGAATTTAAAATCATAGTCATATGCTAGAAATTACGTGTTAAGTTTCGATCTTATGAGTTTTTAAGTGTTTTTTGCATTTTTGCGCATAAAGTAGCTCAAAGTTGTTTTTTTTTGCGCGAAACTTGGCATACTACACTATTTGGTATATATTATTCTGTTGAAGTGGTTAGAATTGAAGACCATAGTCATATGCTATAAATTACGTGTTAAGTTGCGATTTTATGGGTTTTTAAGTGTTTTCGGCACTTTTGCACATAAAGTAGCTCAAAGTTGTTTTTTTTGCACGAAACTTGGCATACAACACTATTTGGTATATATTATTTTGTTGAAGTGGTTAGAATTGAAGAGCATAGTCATATGCGAGAAATTACGTGTTAAGTTGCGATTTTATGGGTTTTTAAGTGTTTTTTACACTTTTGTGCATAAAGTTGCTCAAAGTTTATTTTTGCATGAAACTTGGCATACAACACTATTTGGTATATATTATTCTGTTGAAGTGGTTAGAATTGAAGAGCATAGTCATATGCTAGAAATTACGTGTTAAGTTGCGATTTTATAGGTTTTTAAGTGTTTTTGTCACTTTTGCGCATAAAGTAGCTCAAACTTGGTTTGTTTTGCATGAAACTTGGCATACAACTGGTATATATTAATGTGTTGAAGTGGTTAGAATTGTTAATCATAGTCATATGCTAGAAATTACGTGGTAAGTTGCAATTTTATGCGTTTTTATGCTTTTTTTTGGCACTTTCGTGCATAAAGTAGCTCAAACTTGGTTTGTTTTGCACGAAACTTGGCACACAACACTATTTTGTATATATAATTGTGTTGAAGTGCTTTGAATTGAAAATAATAGTCATATGCTAGAAATTACGTGTTAAGTTGCGATTTTATGGGTTCTTAAGCTTTTTTGACACTTTCGCGCATAAAGTAGCTCAAACTTGGTTTGTTTTGCACGAAATTTGGCACACAACACTATTTGGTATATATTCTTGGGTTGAAGTGGTTAGAATTAAATATCATAGTCATATTTTAGAAATTACGTGTTAAGTTGCGATTTTATGAGGTTTTAAGTGTTTTTGGCACTTTCGCGCATAAAGGAGCTCAAACTTGGTTTGTTTTACACGAAATTTGGCACACAACACTATTTGGTATATATTCTTGGGTTGAAGTGGTTAGAATTTAAAATCATAGTCATATGCTAGAAATTACGTGTTAACTTGCGATTTTTTGGGTTTCTAAGTGTTTTATGCACTTTTGCGCATAAAGTAGCTCAAAGTTGTTTTTTTTGCACGAAACTTGGCATGCAACACTATTTGGTATATATTATTCTGTTGAAGTGGTTAGAATTCAAGATCATAGTCATATGCTAGAAATTACGTGTTAAGTTGCGATTTTATGGGTTTTTAAGTGTTTTTGGCACTTTTGCGCATAAAGTAGCTCAAACTTGCTTTGTTTAGCACGAAACTTGGCACACAACACTCTTTTGTATATATTCTTGGGTTGAAGTGGTTTGAATTGAAAATCATAGTCATATGCTAGAAATTAAGTGTTAAGTTGCGATTTTATGAGGTTTTAAGTGTTTTTGGCACTTTCGCGCATAAAGTAGCTCAAGCTTGGTTTGTTTTGCACGAAACGTGGCACACAACACTATTTGTTATATATTATTGTGTTGAAGTGGTTAGAATTGAAAATCATAGTCATATGCTAGAAATTACGTGTTAAGTTTCGATCTTATGGGTTTTTAAGTGTTTTTTGCACTTTTGCGCATAAAGTAGCTCAAAGTTGTTTTTTTTTGCCCGAAACTTGGCATACTACACTATTTGGTATATATTATTCTGTTGAAGTGGTTAGAATTGAAGACCATAGTCATGTGCTAGAAATTACGTGTTAAGTTGCGATTTTATGGGTTTTTGAGTGTTTTTGGCACTTTCGGGCATAAAGTAGCTCAAACTTGGTTTGTTTTGCACGAAACTTGGCACACAACACTGTTTGTTATATATTATTGTGTTGAAGTGGTTAGAATTGAAAATCATAGTCATATGCTAGAAATTACGTGTTAAGTTGCGATTTTATGGGTTTCTAAGTGTTTCATGCACTTTTGCGCATAAAAGTAGCTCAAAGTTTTTTTTTTGCACGAAACTTGGCATACAACACTATTTGGTGTATATTATTCTGTTGAAGTGGTTAGAATTGAAGATCATAGTCATATGCTAGAAATTACGTGTTAAGTTGCGATTTTATGGGTTTTTAAGTGTTTTTGGCACTTTTGCGCATAAAGTAGTTCAAACTTCCTTTGTTTTGCACGAAACTTGGCACACAACACTCTTTGGTTTATATTCTTGGGTTGAAGTGGTTAGAATTGAAAATCATAGTCATATGCAAGAAATAAAGTGTTAAGTTGCGATTTTATGAGGTTTTAAGTGTTTTTGGCACTTTCGCGCATAAAGTAGCTCAAACTTGGTTTGTATTGCACGAAACATGGGACACAACACTATTTGTTATATATTATTGTGTTGAAGTGGTTAGAATTGAAAATCATAGTCATATGCTAGAAATTACGTGTTAAGTTTCGATCTTATGAGTTTTTAAGTGTTTTTTTGCACTTTTGAGCATAAAGTAGCTCAAAGTTGTTTTTTTTTGCCCGAAACTTGGCATACTACACTATTTGGTATACATTATTCTGTTGAAATGGTAAGAATTGAAGACCATAGTCATATGCTAGAAATTACGTGTTAAGTTGCGATTTTATGGGTTTTTAAGTGTTTTTGGCACTTTTGCGCATAAAGTAGCTCAAAATTGTTTTTATTACACGAAACTTGGCATACAATACTATTTGGTATATATTATTCTGTTGAAGTGGTTAGAATTGAAGAGCATAGTCATATGCGAGAAATTACGTGTTAAGTTGCGATTTTATGGGTTTTTAAGTGTTTTTTTGCACTTTTGCGGATAAAGTAGCTCAAAGTTGTGGCTTTTGCACGAAACTTGGCATACAACACTATTTGGTATATATAATTCTGTTGAAGTGGTTAGAATTGAAGAGAATAGTCATATGCTAGAAATTACGTGTTAAGTTGCGATTTTATGGGTTTTTTAGTGTTTTGTCTCTTTTGCGCATAAAGTAGCTCAAACTTGGTTTGTTTTGCATGAAACTTGGCATACAACTGGTATATATTAATGTGTTGAAGTGGTTAGAATTGTTAATCATTTTCATATGCTAGAAATTACGTGGTAAGTTGCAATTTTATGCGTTTTTATGCTTTTTTTGGCACTTTCGTGCATAAAGTAGCTCAAACTTGGTTTGTTTTCACGAAACTTGGCACACAACACTATTTGGTATATATAATTGTGTTGAAGTGGTTTGAATTGAAAATAATAGTCATCTGCTAGAAATTACGTGTTAAGTTGCGATTTTATGGGTTCTTAAGCTTTTTTTACACTTTCGCGCATAAAGTAGCTCAAACTTGGTTTGTTTTGCACGAAATTTGGCACACAACACTATTTGGTATATATTCTTGGGTTGAAGTGGTTAGAATTAAATATCATAGTCATATTTTAGAAATTACGTGTTAAGTTGCGATTTTATGAGGTTTTAAGTGTTTTTGGCACTTTCGCGCATAAAGTAGCTCAAACTTGGTTTGTTTTACACGAAATTTGGCACACAACACTATTTGGTATATATTCTTGGGTTGAAGTGGTTATAATTGAAAATCATAGTCATATTCTAGAAATTACGTGTTAAGTTGCGATTTTATGGGTTTTTAAGTGTCTTATGCACTTTTGCGCATAAAGTAGCTCAATGTTGTTTTTTTTTTCACGAAACTTGGCATACAATACTATTTGGTATATATTATTCTGTTGAAGTGGTTAGAAATAAAGATCATAGTCATATGCTAGAAATTACGTGTTAAGTTGCGATTTTATGGGTTTTTAAGTGTTTTTGGCACTTTTGCGCATAAAGTAGCTCAAACTTGTTTTGCTTTGCACGGAACTTGGCACACAACACTATTTGGTATATATTATTGTGTTGAAAGTGTTAGAATTGTAAATCACATTAATATGCTAGAAATTACGTGTTAAGTTGCGATTTTATGTGTTTTTAAGTGTTTTTGGCACTTTCGCGCATAGAGTAGCTCAAACTTGGTTTGTTTTGCACGAAATTTGGCACACAACATTATTTGGTATATATTCTTGGGTTGAAGTGGTTAGAATTGAAAATCATAGTCATATGCTAGAAATTACGTGTTAAGTTGCGATTTTATGAGGTTTTAAGTGTTTTTGGCACTTTCGCGCATCAAGTAGCTCAAACTTGGTTTGTTTTGCACGAAACATGGCACACAACACTATTTGTTATATATTATTGTGTTGAAGTGGTTAGAATAGAAAATCATAGTCATATGCTAGAAATTACGTGTTAAGTTGCATCTTATGGGTTTTTAAGTGTTTTTTGCACTTTTGCGCATAAAGTAGCTCAAAGTTGTTTTTTTTGCACGAAACTTGGCATACAACACCATTTGGTATATATTATTCTGTTGAAGTGGTTAGAATTGAAGACCATAGTCATATGCTAGAAATTACGTGTTAAGTTGCGATTTTATGGGTTTTTAAGTGTTTTTTGCACTTTTGCGCATAAAGTAACTCAAAGTTGTTTTTTTTGCATGAAACTTGGCATACAACACTATTTGGTATATAATATTCTGTTGACGTGGTTTAAATTGAAAAGCATAGTCATATGCTAGAAATTACGTGTTAAGTTTCGATTTTATGGGTTTTAAAGTGTTTTTCGCACTTTTGCGAATAAAGTAGCTCAAAGTTGTTTTATTTGCACGACACTTGGCATACAACACTATTTGGTATATATTATTCTGTTGAAGTGGTTAGAATTGAAGAGCATAGTCATATGGTAGAAATTACGTGTTAAGTTGCGATTTTATGGGTTTTTAAGTGTTTTTGCTACTTTTGCGCATAAAGTAGCTCAAACTTGGTTTGTTTTGCACGAAACTTGGCATACAACACTATTTGGTATATAGTATTGTGTTGAAGTAGTTAGAATTGTTAATCATAGTCATATGCTAGAATTACGTGTTAACTTGCAATTTAATACTTTTTTATGCTTTTTTTGGCACTTTCGTGCATAAAGTAGGTCAAACTTGGTTTGTTATGCACGAAACTTGGCACACAACACTATTTGGTATATATATAATTGTGTTAAAGTGGTTTGAATTGAAAATAATAGTCTTATGCTAGAAATTACGTGTTAAGTTTCGATTTCATGGGTTCTTAAGCTTTTTTGACACTTTCGCGCATAAAGTAGCTCAAACTGTGTTTGTTTTGCACGAAACTTGGCACACAACGTTATTTGATATATATTATTGTGTTGAAGTGGTTAGAATTTAAAATCATAGTCATATGCTAGAAATTACGTGTTAAGTTGCGATTTTATGGGTTTTTCAGTGTTTTTGGCACTTTCGCGCATAAAGTAGCTCAAACTTGGTTTGTTTTGCACGAATTTGGCACACAACACTATTTGGTATATATTCTTGGGTTGAAGTGGTTAGAATTTAAAATCATAGTCATATGCTAGAAATTACGTGTTAAGTTGCGATTTTATGAGGTTTTAAGTGTTTTTGGCACTTTCGCGCTTAAAGTAGCTCAAACTTGGTTTGTTTTGCACGAAGCATGGCAAACAACACTATTTGTTATATATTATTGTGTTGAAGTGGTTAGAATTGAAAATCATAGTCATATGCTAGAAATTACGTGTTAAGTTGCGATCTTATGGGTTTTAAGTGTTTTTTGCACTTTTGCACATAAAGTAGGTCAAAGTTGTTTTTTTTGCACGAAACCTTGCATACAACACTATTTGGTATATATTATTCTGTTGAAGTGGTTAGAATTGAAGACCATAGTCATATGCTAGAAATTACGTGTTAAGTTGCGATTTTATAGGTTTTTAAGTGTTTTTTGGCACTTTTGCGCATAAAGCTCAAACTTGGTTTGTTTTGCACGAAACTTGGCATACAACACTATTTGGTATATATTATTATGTTGAAGTGGTTAGAATTGAAAATCATAGTCATAAGCTAGAAATTACATGTTAAGTTGCGATTTAAGGGTTTTTTTATAGTGTTTTTGGCACTTTAGCGCATAATGTAGCTCAAACTTGGTTTGTTTTGCACGAAACTTGGCACACAACACTATTTCGTATATATAATTGTGTTGAAGTGATTTGAATTGAAAATAATAGTCATATGCAAGAAATACGTGTTAAGTTGCGATCTTATGGGTTTTAAGTGTTTTTGGCACTTTCGCGCATAAAGCAGCTAATACTTGGTTTGTTTTACACGAAATTTGGCACACAATTTTATTTAGTATATATTCTTGGGTTGAAGAGGTTAGAATTTAAAATCATAGTCATATGCTAGAAATTACGTGTTAAGTTGCGATTTTATGAGCTTTTTAAGTGTTTTTTGGCTCTTTCGCGCATAAAGTAGCTCAAACTTGGTTTGTTTTTCACGAAACATGGCACACAACACTATATGTTATATATTATTGTGTTGAAGTGGTTAGAATTGAAAATCATAGTCATATGCTAGAAATTACGTGTTAAGTTGCGATCTTATGGGTTTTTAAGTGTTTTTGGCACTTTCCGCGCTTAAAGTAGCTCAAACTTGGTTTGTTTTGCAACGAAGCATGGCAAACAACACTATTTGTTATATATTATTGTGTTGAAGTGGTTAGAATTGAAAATCATAGTCATATGCTAGAAATTACGTGTTTAAGTTGCGATCTTATGGGTTTTAAGTGTTTTTTGCACTTTTGCACATAAAGTAGGTCAAAGTTGTTTTTTTTGCACGAAACCTTGCATACAACACTATTTGGTATATATTATTCTTTGAAGTGGTTAGAATTGAAGACCATAGTCATATGCTAGAAATTACGTGTTAAGTTGCGATTTTATAGGTTTTTAAGTGTTTTTGGCACTTTTGCGCATAAAGCTCAAACTTGGTTTGTTTTGCACGAAACTTGGCATACAACACTATTTGGTATATATTATTATGTTGAAGTGGTTAGAATTGAAAATCATAGTCATAAGCTAGAAATTACATGTTAAAGTTGCGATTTTAAAGGGTTTTTTTATAGTGTTTTTGGCACTTTAGCGCATAATGTAGCTCAAACTTGGTTTGTTTTGCACGAAACATTGGCACACAACACTATTTCGTATATATAATTGTGTTGAAGTGATTTGAATTGAAAATAATAGTCATAATGCAAGAAATACGTGTTAAGTTGCGATCTTATGGTTTTAAGTGTTTTTGGCACTTTCGCGCATAAAGCAGCTAATACTTGGTTTGTTTTACACGAAATTTGGCACACAATTTTATTTAGTATATATTCTTGGGTTGAAGAGGTTAGAATTTAAAATCATAGTCATATGCTAGAAATTACGTGTTAAGTTGCGATTTTATGAGCTTTTTAAGTGTTTTTGGCTCTTTCGCGCATAAAGTAGCTCAAACTTGGTTTGTTTTTCACGAAACATGGCACACAACACTATATGTTATATATTATTGTGTTGAAGTGGTTAGAATTGAAAATCATAGTCATATGCTAGAAATTACGTGTTAAGTTGCGATCTTATGGGTTTTTAAGTGTTTTTTGCACTTTTGCGCATAAAGTAGCTCAAAGTTGTTTTTTTTGCACGAAACTTGGCATAAAACACTATTTGGGGTATATTATTCTGTTGAAGTGGTTAGAATTGAAGATCATAGTCATATGCTAGAAACTACGTGTTAAGTTGTGATTTTATAGGTTTTTAAGTGTTTTTGGCACTTTCGCGCATAAAGTAGCTCAAACTTGGTTTGTTTTGCACGAAATTTGGCACACAACACTATTTGTTTTATATTATTGTGTTGAAGTGGTTAGAATTGAAAAATTATAGTCATATGCTAGAAATTACGTGTTAAGTTGCAATTTTAATTGGTTTTTAAGTGTTTTTGGCACTTTTGCGCATAAAGCTCAAACTTGTTTTGTTTTGCACGAAACCTTTCATACAACACTATTTGTTATATATTATTGTGTTGAAGTGTTTAGAATTTAAAATCATAGACATATGCTAGAAATTACGTGTTAAGTTGCGATTTTAAGGGTTTTTTAGTGTTTTTGGCACTTTAGCGCATAATGTAGCTAAAACTTGGTTTGTTTTGCACGAAACTTGGCACACAACACTATTTGGTATATATTATTGTGTTGAAGTGGTTAGAATTGTAAATCATAGTCATATGCTAGATATTACGTGTTGAGTTGCGATATTGTGGGTTTTTAAGTGTTTTTGGCACTTTTGCGCATAAAGTAACTCAAACTTGGTTTGTTTTGCACGAAACTTGGCACACAACACTATTTGGTATAAATTATTGTGTTGAAGTGGGTAGAATTGCAAATCATAGTCATATGCTAGAAATTACGTGTTAAGTTGCGATTTTATGCGTTTGTAAGCATTTTTTGGCACTTTCGTGCATAAAGTAGCTCAAACTTGGCTTGTTTTGTTCGAAACTTGGCACACAACACTATTTGGTATATATTATTGTGTTGAAGTGGTTAGAAGAAAAAAGACATAGTTATATGCTAGAAATTACGTGTTAAGTTGCGATTTTATGCGATTTAAAGTGTTTCTGGCACTTTTGCGCATAAAGTAGCTCGAATTTGGTTTGTTTTGCACGAAACTTGGCATACAACACTATTTCGTATATATTATTGTGTTGAAGTGGTTAGAATTGTAAATCATAGTCATATGTTAGAAATTACGTGATAAGTTGCGATTTTATGCGTTTTTAAGTGTTTTTGGCACTTTTGCGCATAAAGTCGGTAAAACTTGCTTTGTTTTGCACGAAACATGGCACACCAACACTATTTTTTATATATTAATTGTGTTGATGTGGTTAGAATTGAAAATCATAGTCATATGCTAGAAATTACGTGTTATGTTGCGATCTTATGGGTTTTTAAGTGTTTTTTTGCGCTTTTGCGCATAAAAGGTAGCTCAAAGTTGTTTTTTTTCCACGAAACTTGGCATACAACACTATTTGGTATATATATTATTCTGTTGAAGTGTTTAGAATTGAAGATCATAGTCATATGCTAGAAATTACGTGTTAAGTTGCGATTTTATAGGTTTTAAGTGTTTTTAGCACTTTCGCGCATAAAGTAGCTCAAACTTGGTTTGTTTGCACGAAATTTAGCACACAACACTATTTGGTATATATTCTTGGGTTGAAGTGGTTAGAATTTAAAATCATAGACATATGCTAGAAATTACGTGTTAAGTTGCGATTTTATGAGCTTTTTAAGTGTTTTTGGCACTTTCGCGCATAAAGTAGCTCAAACTTGGTTTGTTTTGCACGAAACATGACAAACAACACTATTTGATATATATTATTATGTTGAAGTGGTTAGAATTGAAAATCATAGTCAAATGCTAGAAATTACGTGTTAAGTTGCGATATTATGGGTTTTCAAGTGTTTTTTGCACTTTTGCGCTTTGCCAAAAGTAGCTCAAAGTTGTTTTTTTTGCACGAAACTTGGCATACAATACTATTTGGTATATATTATTCTGTTGAAGTGGTTAGAATTGAAGATCATAGTCATATGCTAGAAATTACGTGTTAAGTTGCGATTTTATAGGTTTTTAAGTGTTTTTGTCACTTTCGCGCATAAAGTAGCTCAAACTTGGTTTGTTTTGCTCGAAACATGGCACACAACACTATTTGTTTTATATTATTGTGTTGAAGTGGTTAGAATTTAAAATCATAGGTCATATGCTAGAAATTACGTGTTAAGTTCCTATTTTATGCGTTTTTAAGTGTTTTTGGCACTTTTGCGCATAAACTAGCTGAAACTTGGTTGTTTTTTGCACGAAACTTGGCACACAACACTATTTGGTATATGTTATTGTGTTGAAGTGGTTAGAATTGTAAATCATAGTCATATGCTAGATATATCGTGTTGAGTTGCGATTTTGTGGGTTTTTAAGTGTTTTTTGGCACTTTAGCTCAAACTTGGTTTCTTTTGCAAGAAAACTTGGCACACAACACTATTTGTTTTATATATTGTGTTGAAGTGGTTAGAATTGTAAATCATAGTCATATGCTAGATATGACGTGTTTGAGTTGCGATTTTATGAGGTTTTAAGTGTTTTTGGCACTTTCGCGCATAAAGTAGCTTAAACTTGGGTTTGTTTTGCACGAAACATGGCAAACAACACTATTTGTTATATATTATTATGTTGAAGTGGTTAGAATTGAAAATCATAGTCAAATGCTAGAAAATTACGTGTTAAGTTGCGATATTATAGGTTTTTAAGTGTTTTTTTGCACTTTTGCGCATAAAGTAGCTCAAAGTTGTTTTTTTTGCACGAAAACTTGGCATACAATACTATTTTGTATATATTATTCTGTTGAAGTGGTTAGAATTGAAGATCATAGTCATATGCTAGAAATTACGTGTTGAGTTGCGATTTTGTGGGTTTTCAAGTGTTTTTGGCACTTTAGCTCAAACTTGGTTTGTTTTGCACGAAACTTGGCACACAACATTATTTGTTTTATATTATTGTGTTGAAGTGGTTAGAATTTAAAATCATAGTCATATGCTAGAAAATTACGTGTTAAGTTGCGGTCTTATGGGTTTTTAAGTGTTTTTTGCACTTTTGCGCATAAAGTAGCTCAAAGTTGTTTCTTTTGCACGAAACTTGGCATACAACACTATTTGGTATATATTATTCTGTTGAAGTGGTTAGAATTGAAGATCATAGTCATATGCTAGAAATTACGTGTTAAGTTGCGATTTTATAGGTTTTTAAGTGTTTTTTGGCACTTTCGCGCATAAAGTAGCTCAAACTTGGTTTGTTTTGCACGAAATTTGGCACACAACAGTATTTGTTTTATATTATTGTGCTGAAGTGGTTAGAATTTAAATTATAGATATATGCTAGAAATTACGTATTAAGTTGCAATTTTATGGGTTTTTAAGTGTTTTTGGCACTTTTGCGCATAAAGCTCAAACTTGTTTTGTTTTGCACGAAACTTGGCACACAACACTATTTGGTATATATTATTGTGTTGAAGTTGTTAGAATTGTAAATCATAGTCATATGCTAGATATTACGTGTTGAGTTGCGATATTGTGGGTTTTTAAGTGTTTTTGGCACTTTTGCGCATAAAGTAGCTCAAACTTCGTTTGTTTTGCACGAAACTTGGCACACAACACTATTTGGTATATATTATTGTGTTGAAGTGGTTAGAGTTGCAAATCATAGTCATAAGCTAGAAATTACGTGTTATGTTTTGATTTTATGCGTTTTTAGCTTCTTTTGGCACTTTCGTGCATAAATTAGCTCAAACTTGGTTTGTTTTGTTCGATAACTTGGCACACAACACTATTTGGTATATATTATTGTGTTGAAGTGGTTAGAACAAAAAATATAGTTATATGCTAGAAATTACGTGTTAAGTTGCGATTTTATGCTATTTAAAGTGTTTTTGGCACTTTTTGCGCATAATGTAGCTCGAATTTGGTTCGTTTTGCACGAAACTTGGCACCACAACATTATTTCGTATATATTATTGTGTTGAAGTGGTTAGAATTGTAAATCATAGTCATATGCTAGAAATTACGTGATAAGTTGCAATTTTATGCGTTTTTAAGTGTTTTTTGGCACTTTTGCGCATAAAGTAGGTCAAACTTGGTTTGTTTTGCACGAAAACATGGCACACAACACTATTTTTTATATATTATTGTGTTGAAGTGGTTAGAATTGAAAATCATAGTTATATGCTAGAAATTACGTGTTAAGTTGCAATCTTATGGGTTTTTTAAGTGTTTTTTGCACTTTTGCGCATCGAGTAGCTCAAAGTTGTTTTTTTTGCACGAAACATGGCATACAACACTATTTGGTATATATATTATTCTGTTGAAGTGTTTAGAATTGAAGATCATAGTCATATGCTAGAAATTACGTGTTAAGTTGCGATTTTACAGGTTTTTTAAGTGTTTTTTAGCACTTTCGCGCATAAAGTAGCTCAAACTTGGTTTGTTTTGCACGAAAACATGGCACACAACCTATTTGTTTTATATTATTGTGTTGAAGTGGTTAGAATTGAAAATCATAGTCATATGCTAGAAATTACGTGTTAAGTTGCGATTTTATGCGTTTTTAAGTGTTTTTGGCACTTTTGCGCATAAACTAGCTGAAACTTGGTTTGTTTTGCCACGAAACTTGGCACAGAACACTATTTGGTATATATTATTGTGTTGAAGTGGTTAGAATTGTAAATCATAGTCATATGCTAGATATTACGTGTTGAGTTGCGATTTTATGAGGTTTTAAGTGTTTTTGGCACTTTCGCGCATAAAGTAGCTTAAACTTGGTTTGTTTTGCACGAAACATGGGCAAACAACACTATTTGTTATATATTATTATGTTGAAGTGGTTAGAATTGAAAATCATAATCAAATGCTAGAAAATTACGTGTTAAGTTGCGATATTATAGGTTTTTAAGTGTTTTTTTGCACTTTTGCGCATAAAGTAGCTCAAAGTTGTTTTTTTTGCACGAAACTTGGCATACAATACTATTTGGTATATATTATTCTGTTGAAGTGGTTAGAATTGAAGATCATAGTCATATGCTAGAAATTACGTGTTAAGTTGCGATTTATAGGTTTTTAAGTGTTTTTTGTCACTTTCGCGCATAAAGTAGCTAACTTGGTTTGTTTTGCAACGAAACATGGCACACAACACTATTTGTTTTTATATTATTGTGTTAAAGTGGTTAGAATTGAAAATCATAGTCATATGCTAGAAATTACGTGTTAAGTTGCCGATTTTATGCGTTTTTAAGTGTTTTTGGCACTTTTGCGCATATACTAGCTGAAACTTGGTTTGTTTTGCACGAAACTTGGCACACAACACTATTTGGTATATATTATTGTGTTGAAGTGGTTAGAATTGTAAATCATAGTCATATGCTAGATATTACGTGTTGAGTTGTGATTTTGATGGTTTTTTAAGTGTTTTTGGCACTTTAGCTCAAACTTGGTTTTGTTTTGCAAGAAAACTTGGCACACAACATAATTTGTTTTATATTATTGTGTTGAAGTGGTTAGAATTGTAAATCATAGTCATATGCTAGATATTACGTGTTGAGTTGCGATTTTGTGGGTTTTTAGGTGTTTTTTTCCACTTTAGCTCAAACTTGGTTTGTTTTGCATGAAACTTGACCAACAACATTATTTATTTTATATTATTGTGTTGAAGTGGTTAGAATTGAAGATCATACTCATATGCTAGAAATTACGTGTTAAGTTGCGATTTTATAGGTTTTTAAGTGTTTTTTTGGCACTTTCGCGCATAAACTAGCTCAAACTTGGTTTGTTTTGCACGAAATTTGGCACACAACACTATTTGTTTTATATTATTGTGTTGAAGTGGTTAGAATTGAAAATTATAGATATATGCTAGAAATTACGTGTTAAGTTGCAATTTTATGGATTTTTAAGTGTTTTTGCACTTTTGCGCATAAAGCTCAAACTTGTTTTATTTTGCACAAAAACTTGGCATACAACACTATTTGTTATATAGTATTGTGTTGAAGTGGTTAGAATTGAAAATCATAGCCATATGCTAGAAATTACGTGTTAAGTTGCGATTTTAATGGGTTTTTTAGTGTTTTTTTGCACTTTAGCGCATAATGTAGCTCAAACTTGGTTTGTTTTGTACGAAACTTGGCACACAACACTATTTGGTATATATTATTGTGTTGAAGTGGTTAGAATTGTAAATCATAGTCATATGCTAGATATTACGTGTTAAGTTGCGATATTGTGGGTTTTTAAGTGTTTTTGGCACTTTTGCGCATAAAGTAGCTCAAACTTGGTTTGTTTTGCACGAAACTTGGCACACAACACTATTTGGTATATATTATTGTGTTGAAGTGGTTAGAGTTGCAAATCATAGTCATATGCTAGAAATTACGTGTTAAGTTGCGATTTTATGCTATTTAAAGTGTTTTTGGCACTGTTGCGCATAAAGTAGCTCGAATTTGGTTTGTTTTGCACGAAACTTGGCACACAACACTATTTCGTAAATATTATTCTGTTGAAGTGGTTAGAATTGTAAATCATAGTCATATGCTAGAAATTACGTGATAAGTTGCGATTTTATGTGTTTTTAAAGTGTTTTTGGCACTTTTGACCATAAAGTAGGTCAAACTTGGTTTGTTTTGCACGAAACAAGGCACACAACACTATTTTTTATATATTATTGTGTTGAAGTGGTTAGAATTTAAAATCATAGTTATATGCTAGAAATTACGTGTTAAGTTGCGATCTTATGGGTTTTTATGTGTTTTTTGCACTTTTGCGCATCAAGTAGCTCAAAGTTGTTTTTTTTGCACGAAACTTGGCATACAACACTATTTGGTATATATATTATTCTGTTGAAGTGTTTAGAATTGAAGATCATAGTCATATGCTAGAAATTACGTGTTAAGTTGCGATTTTACAGGTTTTTAAGTGTTTTTAGTACTTTCGCGCATAAAGTAGCTCAAACTTGGTTTGTTTTGCACGAAATTTGGCACACAACACTATTTGGTATATATTCTTGGGTTGAAGTGGTTAGAATTGAAAATCATAGACATGCTAGAAATCACGTGTTGAGTTGCGATTTTATGAGGTTTTAAGTGTTTTTGGCACTTTCGCGCATAAAGTAGCTCAAAACTTGGTTTGTTTGCACGAAACATGGCAAACAACACTATTTGTTATATATTATTATGTTGAAGTGGTTAGAATTGAAAATCATAGTCAAATGCTAGAAATTACGTGTTAAGTTGCGATATTATAGGTTTTTAAAGTGTTTTTTTTGCACTTTTGCGCATAAAGTAGCTCAAAGTTATTTTTTTTGCACGAAACTTGGCATACAATACTATTTGGTATATATTAATCTGTTGAAGTGGTTAGAATTGAAGATCATAGTCATATGCTAGAAATTACGTGTTTAGTTGCGATTTTATAGGTTTTTAAGTGTTTTTGTCACTTTCACGCATAAAGTAGCTAACTTGGTTTGTTTGCACGAAACATGGCACACAACACTATTTGTTTTATATTATTGTGTTGAAGTGGTTAGTATTGGAAAATCATAGTCATATGCAAGAAATTACGTGTTAAGTAGCGATTTTATGCGTTTATAAGTGTTTTTGGCACTTTTGCGCATAAACCTAGCTGAAACTTGGTTTGTTTTGCACGAAACTTGGCACACAACACTATTTGGTATATTTATTGTGTTGAAGTGGTTTAGAATTGTAAATCATAGTCATATGCTAGATATTACGTGTTGAGTTGTGATTTTGTGGGTTTTTAAGTGTTTTTGGCACTTTAGCTCAAACTTGGTTTGCTTTGCAAGAAACTTGGCACACAACACAATTTGTTTTATATTATTGTGTTGAAGTGGTTAGAATTGTAAATCATAGTCATATGCTAGATATTACGTGTTGAGTTGCGATTTTGTGGGTTTTTAGGTGTTTTTTTGCACTTTAGCTCAAACTTGGTTTGTTTTGCATGAAACATGGCACACAACATTATTTGTTTTATATTATTGTGTTGAAGTGGTTAGATTGAAGATCATAGTCATATGCTCTAAATTACGTGTTAAGTTGCGATTTTATAGGTTTTTAAGTGTTTTTGGCACTTTCCGCCGCATAAAGTAGCTCAAACTTGGTTTGTTTTGCACGAAATTTGGCACACAACACTATTTGTTTTATATTATTGTGTTTAAGTGGTTAGAATTTAAAATTATAGATATATGCTTAGAAATTACGTGTTAAGTTGGAATTTTTATGGGTTTTTAAGTGTTTTTGGCACTTTTGCGCATAAAGCTCAAACTTGTTTTGTTTTGCACGAACTTGGCATACAACACTATTTGTTATATATTATTGTGTTGAAGTGGTTAGAATTGAAAATCATAGTCATATGCTAGAAATTACGTGTTAAGTTGCGATTTTTTAGGGTTTTTTTTAGTGTTTTTTGCACTTTAGCGCATAATGTAGCTCAAACTTGGTTTGTTTTGTACGAAACTTGGCACACAACACTATTTGGTATATATTATTGTGTTGAAGTGGTTAGAATTGTAAATCATAGTCATATGCTAGATATTACGTGTTGAGTTGCGATATTGTGGGTTTTTAAGTGTTTTTGGCACTTTTGCGCATAAAGTAGCTCAAACTTGGTTTGTTTTGCACGAAACTCTCGCACACAACACTATTTGGTATATATTATTGTGTTGAAGTGGTTAGAGTTTCAAATCATAGTCATATTGCTAGAAATTACGTGTTAAGTTGCGATTTTATGCTATTTAAAGTGTTTTTGGCACTTTTTGCGCATAAAGTAGCTCGAATTTGGTTTGTTTTTGCACGAAACTTGGCACACAACACTATTTCGTATATATTATTGTGTTGAGGTGGTTAGAATTGTAAATCATAGTCATATGCTAGAAATTACGTGTTAAGTTGCGATCTTATGGGTTTTTAAGTGTTTTTTGCACTTTTGCGCATAAAGTAGCTCAAAGTTGTTTCTTTTGCACGAAACTTGCATACAACACTATTTGGTATATATTATTCTGTTGAAGTGGTTAGAATTGAAGATCATAGTCATAAGCTAGAAATTACGTGTTAAGTTGCGATTTTATAGGTTTTTAAGTGTTTTTGGCACTTTCGCGCATAAAAGTAGCTCAAACTTGGTTTGTTTTGCACGAAATTTGGCACACAACACTATTTGTTTTATATTATTGTGTTGAAGTGGTTAGAAATTGAAAATTATAGATATATGCTAGAAATTACGTGTTAAGTTGGAATTTTATGGGTTTTTAAGTGTTTTTTGCACTTTTGCGCATAAAGCTCAAACTGTTTTGTTTTGCACGAAACTTGGCATACAACACTATTTGTTATATAATTATTGTGTTGAAGTGGTTAGAATTGAAAATCATAGTCATATGCTAGAAATTACGTGTTAAGTTGCGATTTTAAGGGTTTTTTAGTGTTTTTTGCACTTTAGCGCATAATGTAGCTCAAACTTGGTTTGTTTTGTACGAAACTTGGCACACAAAACTATTTGGTATATATTATTGTGTTGAAGTGGTTAGAATTGTAAATCATAGTCATATGCTAGATATTACGTGTTGAGTTGCGATATTGTGGGTTTTTAAGTGTTTTTTGGCACTTTTGCGCATAAAGTAGCTCAAACTTGGTTTGTTTTGCGCGAAACTTGGCACAGAACACTATTTGGTATATATTATTGTGTTGAAGTTGTTAGAGTTTCAAATCATAGTCATATGCTAGAAATTACGTGTTAAGTTGCGATTTTATGCTATATAAAGTGTTTTTGGCACTTTTGCGCATAAAGTAGCTCGAATTTGGTTTGTTTTGCACGAAACTTGGCACACAACACTATTTCGTATATATTATTCTGTTGAAGTGGTTAGAATTGTAAATCATAGTCATATGCTAGAAATTACGTGATAAGTTGCGATTTTATGTGTTTTTAAGTGTTTTTGGCACTTTTGACCATAAAGTAGGTCAAACTTGGTTTGTTTTGCACGAAACAAGGCACACAACACTATTTTTTATATATTATTGTGTTGAAGTGGTTAGAATTGAAAATCATAGTTATATGCTAGAAATTACGTGTTAAGTTGCGATCTTATGGGTTTTTAAGTGTTTTTTTTGCACTTTTGCGCATCAAGTAGCTCAAAGTTGTTTTTTTTTCACGAAACTTGGCATACAACACTATTTGGTATATATATTATTCTGTTGAAGTGTTTAGAATTGAAGATCATAGTCATATGCTAGAAATTACGTGTTAAGTTGCGATTTTACAGGTTTTTAAGTGTTTTTAGCACTTTCGCGCATAAAGTAGCTCAAACTTGGTTTGTTTTGGCACGAAATTTGGCACACAACAGTATTTGGTATATATTCTTGGGTTCAAGTGGTTAGAATTGGAAAATCATAGACATATGCTAGAAATTACGTGTTAAATTGCGATTTTATGAGGGTTTTAAGTGTTTTTGGCACTTTCGCGCATAAAGTAGCTCAAACTTTGTTTGTTTTGCACGAAATATGGCAAACAACACTATTTGTTATATATTATTATGTTGAAGTGGTTAGAATTGAAAATCATAGTCAAATGCTAGAAATTTACGTGTTAAGTTGCGATATTATAAGTTTTTAAGTGTTTTTTGCACTTTTGCGCATAAAGTAGCTCAAAGTTGATTTTTTTGCACGAAACATGGCACAAAACACTATTTGTTTTATATTATTGTGTTGAAGTGGTTAGAATTGAAAATCATAGTCATATGCTAGAAATTACGTGTTAAGTTGCGATTTTATGCGTTTTTAAGTGTTTTTGGCACTTGTGCGCATAAACTAGCTGAAACTTGGTTTGTTTTGCACGAAACTTGGCACACAACACTATTTGGTATATATTATTGTGTTGAAGTGGTTAGAATTGAAAACCATAGTCATATGCTAGAAATTACGTGTTAAGTTGCGATTTTTTGGGTTTTAAGTGTTTGTGGGCACTTTTGCGCATAAAGCTCAAACTTGGTTTGTTTTGCACGAAACTTGGCACACAACGCTATTTGGTATATATAATTGTGTTGAAGTGATTTGAATTGAAAATAATAGTCATATGCTTAAAATTACGTGTAAAGTTGCGATTTTTTCCGGTTCTTAAGCTTTTTTTGGCACCTTCGCGCATAAAGTAGCTTAAACTTGGTTTGTTTTGCACGAAACTTGGCACACAACATTATTTCGTATATATTATTGTGTTGAAGTGGTTAGAATTGTAAATCATAGTCATATGCTAGGAATTACGTGATAAGTTGCAATTTTATGCGTTTTTAAGTGTTTTTGGCACTTTTGCGCATAAAGTAGGTCAAACTTGGTTTGTTTTGCACGAAACATGGCACACCAACACTATTTTTTATTATATTATTGTGTTGAAGTGGTTAGAATTGAAAATCATAGTCATATGCTAGAAATTACGTGTTAAGTTGCGATTTATGCGTTTTTAAGTGTTTTTGGCACTTTTGCGCATAAACTAGCTGAAACTTGGTTTGTTTTGCACGAAACTTGGCACAGAACACTATTTGGTATATATTATTGTGTTGAAGTGGTTAGAATTGTAAATCATAGTCATATGCTAGATATTACGTGTTGAGTTGCGATTTTATGAGGTT
>NC_080050.1:33645918-33670627 GCF_026212465.1 Amaranthus tricolor | reverse complement strand
AAAACAGATTTTTCGGTTTGTTTTTTTAGTGTTTTTGGCACTTTAGCGCATAATGTAGCTCAAAGTTGGTTTGTTTTGCACGAAACTTGGCACACAACACTATTTGGTATATATAATTGTGTTGAAGTGATTTGAATTGAAAATAATAGTCATATGCTAGAAGTTACGTGTTATGTTGCGATTTTATGGGTTCTTAAGCTTTTTTGGCACTTTCGCGCATTAAGTAGCTCAAACTTGGTTTGTTTTGCACGAAACTTGGCACACAACGCTTTTTGGTATATATTATTGTGGTTAAGTGGTTAGAATTTCAAATCATAGTCATATGCTAGAAATTACGTGTTAAGTTGCGATTTTATTTGTTTTTAAGTGTTTTTGAAGCAGCTAAAACTCGGTTTGTTTTGCACGAAATTTGGCACACAATTCTATTTGGTATATATTCTTGTGTTGAAGTGGTTACAATTGAAAATCATAGTCATATGCTAGAAATTCCGTGTTAAGTTGCGATTTTATGAGCTTTTAAGTGTTTTTGGCACTTTCGCATAAAGTAGCTCAAACTTGCTTTATTTTGCACAAAACATGGCACACAACACTATTTGTTATATATTATTGTGTTGAAGTGGTTAGAATTGAAAATCATACTCATATGCTAGAAATTACGTGTTAAGTTGCGATCTTATGGGTTTTTATGTGTTTTTTGCACTTTTGCGAATGAAGTACCTCAAAGTTGTTTTTTTGCACGAAACTTGGCATACAACACTATTTGGTATATATTATTTTGTTGAAGTGGTTAGAATTGTAAATCATAGTCATATGCTAGATATTACGTGTTGAGTTGCGATATTGTGGGTTTTTAAGTGTTTTTCGCACTTTTGCGCATAAAGTAGCTCAAACTTGGTTTTTTTTGCACGAAACTTGGCACACAACACTATTTGGTATATATTATTGTGTTGAAGTTGTTAGAGTTGCAAATCATAGTCATATGCTAGAAATTACGTGTTAAGTTGCGATTTTAAGGGTTTTTAGTGTTTTTGGCACTTTAGCGCATAATGTAGCTCAAACTTGGTTTGTTTTGCACGAAACTTGGCACACAACACTATTTGGTATATATTATAGTGTTGAAGTGGTTAGAATTGTAAATCATAGTCATATGCTAGATATAACGTGTTGAGTTGCGATATTGTGGGTTTTTAAGTGTTTTTGGCACTTTTGCAAATAAAGTAGCTCAAACTTGGTTTGTTTTGCACTAAACTTGGCACACAACACTATTTGGTATATATTATTGTGTTGAAGTGGTTAGAGTTGCAAATCATAGTCATATGCTAGAAATTACGTGTTAAGTTGCGATTTTATGCGTTTTTAAGCTTTTTTTGGCACTTTCGTGCATAAATTAGCTCAAACTTGGTTTGTTTTGTTCGAAACTTGGCACACAACACTATTTGGTATATAATATTGTGTTGAAGTGGTTAGAACAAAAAAACATTGTTATATGCTAGTAATTACGTGTTAAGTTGCGATTTTATGCTATTTAAAGTGTTTTTGGCACTTTTGCGCATAAAGTAGCTCGAATTTGGTTTGTTTTGCACAAAACTTGGCACACAACACTAATTCGTATATATTATTGTGTTGAAGTGGTTAGAATTGTAAATCATAGTCATATGCTAGAAATTACGTGATAAGTTGCGATTTTATGCGTTTTTAAGTGTTTTTGGCACTTTTGCGCATAAAGTAGGTCAAACTTGGTTTGTTTTGCACGAAACATGGCACACAACGCTATTTTTTATATATTATTGTGTTGAAGTGGTTAGAATTGAAAATCATAGTTATATGCTAGAAATTACGTGTTAAGTTGCGATCTTATGGGTTTTTAAGTGTTTTTTGCACTTTTGCGCATCAAGTAGCTCAAAGTTGTTTTTTTTGCACGAAACTTGGCATACAACACTATTTGGTATATATATTATTCTGTTGAAGTGTTTAGAATTGAAGATCATAGTCATATGCTAGAAATTACGTGTTAATTTGCGATTTTACAGGTTTTTAAGTGTTTTTAGCACTTTCGCGCATAAAGTAGCTCAAACTTGGTTTGTTTTGCACGAAACATGGCACACAACACTATTTGTTTTATATTATTGTGTTGAAGTGGTTAGAATTTAAAATCATAGTCATATGCTAGAAATTACGTGTTAAGTTGCGATTTTATGCGTTTTTTAGTGTTTTTGGCACTTTAGCGCATAATGTAGCTCAAAGTTGGTTTGTTTTGCACGAAACTTGGCACACAACACTATTTGGTATATATAATTGTGTTGAAGTGATTTGAATTGAAAATAATAGTCATATGCTAGAAGTTACGTGTTATGTTGCGATTTTATGGGTTCTTAAGCTTTTTTGGCACTTTCGCGCATTAAGTAGCTCAAACTTGGTTTGTTTTGCACGAAACTTGGCACACAACGCTTTTTGGTATATATTATTGTGGTTAAGTGGTTAGAATTTCAAATCATAGTCATATGCTAGAAATTACGTGTTAAGTTGCGATTTTATTTGTTTTTAAGTGTTTTTGAAGCAGCTAAAACTCGGTTTGTTTTGCACGAAATTTGGCACACAATTCTATTTGGTATATATTCTTGTGTTGAAGTGGTTACAATTGAAAATCATAGTCATATGCTAGAAATTCCGTGTTAAGTTGCGATTTTATGAGCTTTTAAGTGTTTTTGGCACTTTCGCATAAAGTAGCTCAAACTTGCTTTATTTTGCACAAAACATGGCACACAACACTATTTGTTATATATTATTGTGTTGAAGTGGTTAGAATTGAAAATCATACTCATATGCTAGAAATTACGTGTTAAGTTGCGATCTTATGGGTTTTTATGTGTTTTTTGCACTTTTGCGAATGAAGTACCTCAAAGTTGTTTTTTTGCACGAAACTTGGCATACAACACTATTTGGTATATATTATTTTGTTGAAGTGGTTAGAATTGAAAATCATAGTCATATGCTAGAAATTAAGTGTTAAGTTGCGATTTTAATGGTTTTTTTTAGTGTTTTTGGCACTTTAGCGCATAATGTAGCTCAAAGTTGGTTTGTTTTGCACGAAACTTGGCACACAACACTATTTGGTATATATAATTGTGTTGAAGTGATTTGAATTGAAAATAATAGTCATATGCTAGAAATTACGTGTTATGTTGCGATTTTATGGGTTCTTAAGCTTTTTTGGCACTTTCGCGCATTGAGTAGCTCAAACTTGGTTTGTTTTGCAAGAAACTTGGCACACAACGCTTTTTGGTATATATTATTGTGGTTAAGTGGTTAGAATTTCAAATCATAGTCATATGCTAGAAATTACGTGTTAAGTTGCGATTTTATTTGTTTTTAAGTGTTTTTGGCACTTTCGCGCATGAAGCAACTAAAACTCGGTTTGTTTTGCACGAAATTTGGCACACAATTCTATTTGGTATATATTCTTGTGTTGAAGTGGTTAGAATTGAAAATCATAGTCATATGCTAGAAATTACGTGTTAAGTTGCGATTTTATGAGCTTTTAAGTGTTTTTAGCACTTTCGCATAAAGTAGCTCAAACTTGCTTTATTTTGCACAAAACATGGCACACAACACTATTTGTTATATATTATTGTGTTGAAGTGGTTAGAATTGAAAATCATAGGCATATGCTAGAAATTACGTGTTAAGTTGCGATCTTATGGGTTTTTAAGTGTTTTTTGCACTTTTGCGCATAAAGTAGCTCAAAGTTGTTTTTTTTTTGCACGAAAATTGGCATCCAACACTATTTGGTATATATTATTCTGTTGAGGTGGTTAGAATTGAAGATCATAGTCATATGCAAGAAATTACGTGTTAAGTGTTGATTTTATAGGTTTTTAAGTGTTTTTGGCACTTTCGCGTATAAAGTAGCTCAAACTTGGTTTGTTTTGCACGAAATTTTGCACACAACACTATTTGTTTTATATTATTGTGTTGAAGTGGTTAGAATTGAAAATCATAGTCATATGCTAGAAATTACGTGTTAAGTTGCGATTTTAAGGGTTTTTTAGTGTTTTTGGCACTTTAGCGCATAATGCAGCTCAAACATGGTTTGTTTTGCACGAAACTTGGCACACAACACTATTTGGTATATATTATTGTGTTGAAGTGGTTAGAATTGTAAATCATAGTCATATGCTAGATATTACGTGCTGAGTTGCGATTTTGTGGGTTTTAAAGTGTTTTTGGCACTTTTGCGCATAAAGTAGCTCAAACTTGGTTTGTTTTGCACGAAACTTGGTACACAACACTATTTGGTATATATTATTGGGTTGAAGTGGTTAGAATTGTAAATCATAGTCATATGCTAGAAATTACGTGTTAAGTTGCGATTTTATGCATTTTTAAGCTTTTTTTGGCACTTTCGTGCATAAAGTAGCTCACACTTGGTTTGTTTTGTTCGAAACTTGGCACACAACACTATATGGTATATATTCTTGTGTTGAAGTGGTTAGAAGAAAAAAATATAGTCATATGCTAGAAATTACGTGTTAAGTTGCGATTTTATGCGATTTAAAGTGTTTTTGGCACTTTTGCGCATAAAGTAGCTGGAATTTGGTTTGTTTTGCACGAAACATGGCACAAAACACTATTTCGTATATATTATTGTGTTGAAGTGGTTAGAATTGTAAATCATAGTCATATGCTAGAAATTACGTGATAAGTTGCGATTTTATGCGTTTTTAAGTGTTTATGCCACTTTTGCGCATAAAGTAGGTCAAACTTGGTTTGTTTTGCACGAAACATGGCACACAACACTATTTGTTATATATTATTGTGTTGAAGTGGTTAGAATTGAAAATCATACTCATATGCTAGAAATTACGTGTTAAGTTGCGATCTTATTGGTTTTTAAGTGTTTTTTGCACTTTTGCGCATGAAGTAGCTCAAAGTTGTTTTTTTGCACGAAACTTGGCATACAACACTATTTGGTATATATTATTTTGTTGAAGTGGTTAGAATTGAAAATCATAGTCATATGCTAGAAATTAAGTGTTAAGTTGCGATTTTAATGGTTTTTTTTAGTGTTTTTGGCACTTTAGCGCATAATGTAGCTCAAAGTTGGTTTGTTTTGCACGAAACTTGGCACACAACACTATTTGGTATATATAATTGTGTTGAAGTGATTTGAATTGAAAATAATAGTCATATGCTAGAAGTTACCTGTTATGTTGCGATTTTATGGGTTCTTAAGCTTTTTTGGCACTTTCGCGCATTAAGTAGCTCAAACTTGGTTTGTTTTGCACGAAACTTGGCACACAACGCTTTTTGGTATATATTATTGTGGTTAAGTGGTTAGAATTTCAAATCATAGTCATATGCTAGAAATTACGTGTTAAGTTGCGATTTTATTTGTTTTTAAGTGTTTTTGAAGCAGCTAAAACTCGGTTTGTTTTGCACGAAATTTGGCACACAATTCTATTTGGTATATATTCTTGTGTTGAAGTGGTTAGAATTGAAAATCATAGTCATATGCTAGAAATTACGTGTTAAGTTGCGATTTTATGAGCTTTTAAGTGTTTTTGGCACTTTCGCATAAAGTAGCTCAAACTTGCTTTATTTTGCACAAAACATGGCACACAACACTATTTGTTATATATTATTGTGTTGAAGTGGTTAGAATTGAAAATCATACTCATATGCTAGAAATTACGTGTTAAGTTGCGATCTTATGGGTTTTTATGTGTTTTTTGCACTTTTGCGAATGAAGTACCTCAAAGTTGTTTTTTTGCACGAAACTTGGCATACAACACTATTTGGTATATATTATTTTGTTGAAGTGGTTAGAATTGAAAATCATAGTCATATGCTAGAAATTAAGTGTTAAGTTGCGATTTTAATGGTTTTTTTTAGTGTTTTTGGCACTTTAGCGCATAATGTAGCTCAAAGTTGGTTTGTTTTGCACGAAACTTGGCACACAACACTATTTGGTATATATAATTGTGTTGAAGTGATTTGAATTGAAAATAATAGTCATATGCTAGAAATTACGTGTTATGTTGCGATTTTATGGGTTCTTAAGCTTTTTTGGCACTTTCGCGCATTAAGTAGCTCAAACTTGGTTTGTTTTGCAAGAAACTTGGCACACAACGCTTTTTGGTATATATTATTGTGGTTAAGTGGTTAGAATTTCAAATCATAGTCATATGCTAGAAATTACGTGTTAAGTTGCGATTTTATTTGTTTTTAAGTGTTTTTGGCACTTTCGCGCATGAAGCAACTAAAACTCGGTTTGTTTTGCACGAAATTTGGCACACAATTCTATTTGGTATATATTCTTGTGTTGAAGTGGTTAGAATTGAAAATCATAGTCATATGCTAGAAATTACGTGTTAAGTTGCGATTTTATGAGCTTTTAAGTGTTTTTAGCACTTTCGCATAAAGTAGCTCAAACTTGCTTTATTTTGCACAAAACATGGCACACAACACTATTTGTTATATATTATTGTGTTGAAGTGGTTAGAATTGAAAATCATAGGCATATGCTAGAAATTACGTGTTAAGTTGCGATCTTATGGGTTTTTAAGTGTTTTTTGCACTTTTGCGCATAAAGTAGCTCAAAGTTGTTTTTTTTTTGCACGAAAATTGGCATCCAACACTATTTGGTATATATTATTCTGTTGAGGTGGTTAGAATTGAAGATCATAGTCATATGCAAGAAATTACGTGTTAAGTGTTGATTTTATAGGTTTTTAAGTGTTTTTGGCACTTTCGCGTATAAAGTAGCTCAAACTTGGTTTGTTTTGCACGAAATTTTGCACACAACACTATTTGTTTTATATTATTGTGTTGAAGTGGTTAGAATTGAAAATCATAGTCATATGCTAGAAATTACGTGTTAAGTTGCGATTTTAAGGGTTTTTTAGTGTTTTTGGCACTTTAGCGCATAATGCAGCTCAAACATGGTTTGTTTTGCACGAAACTTGGCACACAACACTATTTGGTATATATTATTGTGTTGAAGTGGTTAGAATTGTAAATCATAGTCATATGCTAGATATTACGTGCTGAGTTGCGATTTTGTGGGTTTTAAAGTGTTTTTGGCACTTTTGCGCATAAAGTAGCTCAAACTTGGTTTGTTTTGCACGAAACTTGGCACACAACACTATTTGGTATATATTATTGGGTTGAAGTGGTTAGAATTGTAAATCATAGTCATATGCTAGAAATTACGTGTTAAGTTGCGATTTTATGCATTTTTAAGCTTTTTTTGGCACTTTCGTGCATAAAGTAGCTCACACTTGGTTTGTTTTGTTCGAAACTTGGCACACAACACTATATGGTATATATTCTTGTGTTGAAGTGGTTAGAAGAAAAAAATATAGTCATATGCTAGAAATTACGTGTTAAGTTGCGATTTTATGCGATTTAAAGTGTTTTTGGCACTTTTGCGCATAAAGTAGCTGGAATTTGGTTTGTTTTGCACGAAACATGGCACAAAACACTATTTCGTATATATTATTGTGTTGAAGTGGTTAGAATTGTAAATCATAGTCATATGCTAGAAATTACGTGATAAGTTGCGATTTTATGCGTTTTTAAGTGTTTATGCCACTTTTGCGCATAAAGTAGGTCAAACTTGGTTTGTTTTGCACGAAACATGGCACACAACACTATTTGTTATATATTATTGTGTTGAAGTGGTTAGAATTGAAAATCATACTCATATGCTAGAAATTACGTGTTAAGTTGCGATCTTATTGGTTTTTAAGTGTTTTTTGCACTTTTGCGCATGAAGTAGCTCAAAGTTGTTTTTTTGCACGAAACATGGCATACAACACTATTTGGTATATATTATTTTGTTGATGTGGTTAGAATTGAAAATCATAGTCATATGCTAGAAATTAAGTGTTAAGTTGCGATTTTAATGGTTTTTTTTAGTGTTTTTGGCACTTTAGCGCATAATGTAGCTCAAAGTTGGTTTGTTTTGCACGAAACTTGGCACACAACACTATTTGGTATATATAATTGTGTTGAAGTGATTTGAATTGAAAATAATAGTCATATGCTAGAAGTTACGTGTTATGTTGCGATTTTATGGGTTCTTAAGCTTTTTTGGCACTTTCGCGCATTAAGTAGCTCAAACTTGGTTTGTTTTGCACGAAACTTGGCACACAACGCTTTTTGGTATATATTATTGTGGTTAAGTGGTTAGAATTTCAAATCATAGTCATATGCTAGAAATTACGTGTTAAGTTGCGATTTTATTTGTTTTTAAGTGTTTTTGGCACTTTCGCGCATGAAGCAGCTAAAACTCGGTTTGTTTTGCACGAAATTTGGCACACAATTCTATTTGGTATATATTCTTGTGTTGAAGTGGTTAGAATTGAAAATCATAGTCATATGCTAGAAATTACGTGTTAAGTTGCGATTTTATGAGCTTTTAAGTGTTTTTGGCACTTTCGCATAAAGTAGCTCAAACTTGCTTTATTTTGCACAAAACATGGCACACAACACTATTTGTTATATATTATTGTGTTGAAGTGGTTAGAATTGAAAATCATAGTCATATGCTAGAAATTACGTGTTAAGTTGCGATCTTATGGGTTTTTATGTGTTTTTTGCACTTTTGCGAATGAAGTACCTCAAAGTTGTTTTTTTGCACGAAACTTGGCATACAACACTATTTGGTATATATTATTTTGTTGAAGTGGTTAGAATTGAAAATCATAGTCATATGCTAGAAATTAAGTGTTAAGTTGCGATTTTAATGGTTTTTTTTAGTGTTTTTGGCACTTTAGCGCATAATGTAGCTCAAAGTTGGTTTGTTTTGCACGAAACTTGGCACACAACACTATTTGGTATATATAATTGTGTTGAAGTGATTTGAATTGAAAATAATAGTCATATGCTAGAAATTACGTGTTATGTTGCGATTTTATGGGTTCTTAAGCTTTTTTGGCACTTTCGCGCATTAAGTAGCTCAAACTTGGTTTGTTTTGCAAGAAACTTGGCACACAACGCTTTTTGGTATATATTATTGTGGTTAAGTGGTTAGAATTTCAAATCATAGTCATATGCTAGAAATTACGTGTTAAGTTGCGATTTTATTTGTTTTTAAGTGTTTTTGGCACTTTCGCGCATGAAGCAACTAAAACTCGGTTTGTTTTGCACGAAATTTGGCACACAATTCTATTTGGTATATATTCTTGTGTTGAAGTGGTTAGAATTGAAAATCATAGTCATATGCTAGAAATTACGTGTTAAGTTGCGATTTTATGAGCTTTTAAGTGTTTTTAGCACTTTCGCATAAAGTAGCTCAAACTTGCTTTATTTTGCACAAAACATGGCACACAACACTATTTGTTATATATTATTGTGTTGAAGTGGTTAGAATTGAAAATCATAGGCATATGCTAGAAATTACGTGTTAAGTTGCGATCTTATGGGTTTTTAAGTGTTTTTTGCACTTTTGCGCATAAAGTAGCTCAAAGTTGTTTTTTTTTTGCACGAAAATTGGCATCCAACACTATTTGGTATATATTATTCTGTTGAGGTGGTTAGAATTGAAGATCATAGTCATATGCAAGAAATTACGTGTTAAGTGTTGATTTTATAGGTTTTTAAGTGTTTTTGGCACTTTCGCGTATAAAGTAGCTCAAACTTGGTTTGTTTTGCACGAAATTTTGCACACAACACTATTTGTTTTATATTATTGTGTTGAAGTGGTTAGAATTGAAAATCATAGTCATATGCTAGAAATTACGTGTTAAGTTGCGATTTTAAGGGTTTTTTAGTGTTTTTGGCACTTTAGCGCATAATGCAGCTCAAACATGGTTTGTTTTGCACGAAACTTGGCACACAACACTATTTGGTATATATTATTGTGTTGAAGTGGTTAGAATTGTAAATCATAGTCATATGCTAGATATTACGTGCTGAGTTGCGATTTTGTGGGTTTTAAAGTGTTTTTGGCACTTTTGCGCATAAAGTAGCTCAAACTTGGTTTGTTTTGCACGAAACTTGGCACACAACACTATTTGGTATATATTATTGGGTTGAAGTGGTTAGAATTGTAAATCATAGTCATATGCTAGAAATTACGTGTTAAGTTGCGATTTTATGCATTTTTAAGCTTTTTTTGGCACTTTCGTGCATAAAGTAGCTCACACTTGGTTTGTTTTGTTCGAAACTTGGCACACAACACTATATGGTATATATTCTTGTGTTGAAGTGGTTAGAAGAAAAAAATATAGTCATATGCTAGAAATTACGTGTTAAGTTGCGATTTTATGCGATTTAAAGTGTTTTTGGCACTTTTGCGCATAAAGTAGCTGGAATTTGGTTTGTTTTGCACGAAACATGGCACAAAACACTATTTCGTATATATTATTGTGTTGAAGTGGTTAGAATTGTAAATCATAGTCATATGCTAGAAATTACGTGATAAGTTGCGATTTTATGCGTTTTTAAGTGTTTATGCCACTTTTGCGCATAAAGTAGGTCAAACTTGGTTTGTTTTGCACGAAACATGGCACACAACACTATTTGTTATATATTATTGTGTTGAAGTGGTTAGAATTGAAAATCATACTCATATGCTAGAAATTACGTGTTAAGTTGCGATCTTATTGGTTTTTAAGTGTTTTTTGCACTTTTGCGCATGAAGTAGCTCAAAGTTGTTTTTTTGCACGAAACATGGCATACAACACTATTTGGTATATATTATTTTGTTGATGTGGTTAGAATTGAAAATCATAGTCATATGCTAGAAATTAAGTGTTAAGTTGCGATTTTAATGGTTTTTTTTAGTGTTTTTGGCACTTTAGCGCATAATGTAGCTCAAAGTTGGTTTGTTTTGCACGAAACTTGGCACACAACACTATTTGGTATATATAATTGTGTTGAAGTGATTTGAATTGAAAATAATAGTCATATGCTAGAAGTTACGTGTTATGTTGCGATTTTATGGGTTCTTAAGCTTTTTTGGCACTTTCGCGCATTAAGTAGCTCAAACTTGGTTTGTTTTGCACGAAACTTGGCACACAACGCTTTTTGGTATATATTATTGTGGTTAAGTGGTTAGAATTTCAAATCATAGTCATATGCTAGAAATTACGTGTTAAGTTGCGATTTTATTTGTTTTTAAGTGTTTTTGGCACTTTCGCGCATGAAGCAGCTAAAACTCGGTTTGTTTTGCACGAAATTTGGCACACAATTCTATTTGGTATATATTCTTGTGTTGAAGTGGTTAGAATTGAAAATCATAGTCATATGCTAGAAATTACGTGTTAAGTTGCGATTTTATGAGCTTTTAAGTGTTTTTGGCACTTTCGCATAAAGTAGCTCAAACTTGCTTTATTTTGCACAAAACATGGCACACAACACTATTTGTTATATATTATTGTGTTGAAGTGGTTAGAATTGAAAATCATAGTCATATGCTAGAAATTACGTGTTAAGTTGCGATCTTATGGGTTTTTAAGTGTTTTTTGCACTTTTGCGCATAAAGTAGCTCAAAGTTGTTTTTTTTTTGCACGAAAATTGGCATACAACACTATTTGGTATATATTATTCTGTTAAGGTGGTTAGAATTGAAGATCATAGTCATATGCAAGAAATTACGTGTTAAGTTGTGATTTTATAGGTTTTTAAGTGTTTTTGGCACTTTCGCGTATAAAGTAGCTCAAACTTGGTTTGTTTTGCACGAAATTTTGCACACAACACTATTTGTTTTATATTATTGTGTTGAAGTGGTTAGAATTGAAAATCATAGTCATATGCTAGAAATTACGTGTTAAGTTGCGATTTTAAGGGTTTTTTAGTGTTTTTGGCACTTTAGCGCATAATGCAGCTCAAACATGGTTTGTTTTGCACAAAACATGGCACACAACAATATTTGGTATATATTATTGTGTTGAAGTGGTTAGAATTGTAAATCATAGTCATATGCTAGATATTACGTGTTGAGTTGCGATTTTGTGGGTTTTTAAGTGTTTTTGGCACTTTTGCGCATAAAGTAGCTCAAACTTGGTTTGTTTTGCACGAAACTTGGCACACAACACTATTTGGTATATATTATTGGGTTGAAGTGGTTAGAATTGTAAATCATAGTCATATGCTAGAAATTACGTGTTAAGTTGCGATTTTATGCATTTTTAAGCTTTTTTTGGCACTTTCGTGCATAAAGTAGCTCAAACTTGGTTTGTTTTGTTCGAAACTTGGCACACAACACTATTTGGTATATATTCTTGTGTTGAAGTGGTTAGAAGAAAAAAATATAGTCATATGCTAGAAATTACGTGTTAAGTTGCGATTTTATGCGATTTAAAGTGTTTTTGGCAATTTTGCGCATAAAGTAGCTCGAATTTGGTTTGTTTTGCACGAAACATGGCACAAAACACTATTTCGTATATATTATTGTGTTGAAGTGGTTAGAATTGTAAATCATAGTCATATGCTAGAAATTACGTGAGAAGTTGCGATTATATGCGTTTTTAAGTGTTTATGCCACTTTTGCGCATAAAGTAGGTCAAACTTGGTTTGTTTTGCACGAAACATGGCACACAACACTATTTGTTATATATTATTGTGTTGAAGTGGTTAGAATTGAAAATCATACTCATATGCTAGAAATTACATGTTAAGTTGCGATCGTATGGGTTTTTAAGTGTTTTTTGCACTTTTGCGCATGAAGTAGCTCAAAGTTGTTTTTTTGCACGAAACTTGGCATACAACACTATTTGGTATATATTATTTTGTTGAAGTGGTTAGAATTGAAAATCATAGTCATATGCTAGAAATTAAGTGTTAAGTTGCGATTTTAATGGTTTTTTTTAGTGTTTTTGGCACTTTAGCGCATAATGTAGCTCAAAGTTGGTTTGTTTTGCACGAAACTTAGCACACAACACTATTTGGTATATGTAATTGTGTTGAAGTGATTTGAATTGAAAATAATAGTCATATGCTAGAAATTACGTGTTATGTTGCGATTTTATGGGTTCTTAAGCTTTTTTGGCACTTTCGCGCATTAAGTAGCTCAAACTTGGTTTGTTTTGCACGAAACTTGGCACACAACGCTTTTTGGTATATATTATTTTGGTTAAGTGGTTAGAATTTCAAATCATAGTCATATGCTAGAAATTACGTGTTAAGTTGCGATTTTATGAGTTTTTAAGTGTTTTTGGCACTTTCGCGCAGAAAGCAGCTAAAACTTGGTTTGTTTTGCACGAAATTTGGCACACAATTCTATTTGGTATATATTCTTGGGTTGAAGTGGTTAGAATTGAAAATCATAGTCATATGCTAGAAATTACGTGTTAAGTTGCGATTTTGTTGGGTTTTGAGTGTTTTTGGCACTTTCGCATAAAGTAGCTCAAACTTGCTTTGTTTTTCACAAAACATGGCACACAACACTATTTGTTATATATTATTGTGTTGAAGTGGTTAGAATTGAAAATCATAGTCATATGCTAGAAATTACGTGTTAAGTTGCGATCTTATGGGTTTTTAAGTGTTTTTTGCACTTTCGCGTATAAAGTAGCTCAAACTTGGTTTGTTTTGCACGAAATTTGGCACACAACACTATTTGTTTTATATTATTGTGTTGAAGTGGTTAAAATTGAAAATCATAGTCATATGCTAGAAATTACGTGTTAAGTTGCGATTTTAAGGGTTTTTTAGTGTTTTTGGCACTTTAGCGCATAATGTAGCTCAAACATGGTTTGTTTTGCACGAAACTTGGCACACAACACTATTTGGTATATATTATTGTGTTGAAGTGGTTATAATTGTAAATCATAGTCATATGCTAGATATTACCTGTTGAGTTGCGATTTTGTGGGTTTTTAAGTGTTTTTGGCACTTTTGCGCATAAAGTAGCTCAAACTTGGTTTGTTTTGCACGAAACTTGGCACACAACACTATTTGGTATTTATTATTGGGTTGAAGTGGTTAAAATTGTAAATCATAGTCATATGCTAGAAATTACGTGTTAAGTTGCGATTTTATGCATTTTAAAGCTTTTTTTGGCACTTTCGTGCATAAAGTAGCTCAAACTTGGTTTGTTTTGTTCGAAACTTGGCACACATCACTATTTGGTATATATTATTATGTTGAAGCGGTTAGAAGAAAAAAACATAGTCATATGCTAGAAATTACGTGTTAAGTTGCTATTTTATGCGATTTAAAGTGTTTTTGGCACTTTTGCACATAAAGTAGCTCGAATTTGGTTTGTTTCGCACGAAACTTGGCACAAAACACTATTTCGTATATATTATTGTGTTGAAGTGGTTAGAATTGAAAATCATACTCATATGCTAGAAATTACGTGTTAAGTTGCGATCTTATGGGTTTTTAAGTGTTTTTTGCACTTTTGCGCATGAAGTAGTTCAAAGTTGTTTTTTTGCACGAAACTTTGCATACAACACTATTTGGTATATATTATTCTATTGAAGTGGTTAGAATTGAAGATCATAGTCATATGCTAGAAATTACGTGTTAAGTTGCGATTTTATAGGTTTTTAAGTGTTTTTGGCACTTTCGCGCATGAAGTAGCTCAAACTAGGTTTGTTTTGCACAAATTTTGGCACACAACACTATTTGGTATATATTCTTGGGTTTAAGTGGTTAGAATTGAAAATCATAGTCATATGCTAGAAATTACGTGTTAAGTTGCGATTTTATGAGGTTTTAAGTGTTTTTGGCACTTTCGCGCATAAAGTTGCTCAAACTTGCTTTGTTTTGCACGAAACATGGCACACCACACTATTTGTTATATATTATTGTGTTGAAGTGGTTAGAATTTAAAATCATAGTCATATGCTAGAAATTACGTGTTAAGTTGCGATCTTATGGGTTTTTAAGTGTTTTTTGCACTTTTGCGCATAAAGTAGCTCAAAGTTGTTTTTTTTTGCACGAAAATATGCATACAACACTATTTGCTATATATATTATTCTGTTGAGGTGGTTAGAATTGAAGATCAAAGTCGTATGCAAGAAATTACGTGTTAAGTTGCGATTTTATGAGGTTTTAAGTGTTTTTGGCACTTTCGCGCATAAAGTAGCTCAAACTTGCTTTGTTTTGCACGAAACATGGCACACAATACTATTTGTTATATATTAGTGTGTTGAAGTGGTTAGAATTGAAAATCATAGTCATATGCTAGAAATTACGTGCTAAGTATCGATCTTATGGGTTTTTAAGTGTTTTTGGCATTTTAGCGCATAATGTAGCTCAAACATGGTTTGTTTTGCACGAAAATTGGCATACAACACTATTTGGTATATGTTATTCTGTTGAGGTGGTTAGAATTGAAGATCATAGTCGTATGCAAGAAATTACGTGTTAAGTTGCGATTTTATAGGTTTTTAAGTGTTTTTGGCACTTTGGCGTATAAAGTAGCTCAAACTTGATTTGTTTTGCACGAAATTTAGGACACAACACTATTTGTCTTATATTATTGTGTTGAAGTGGTTAGAATTGAAAATCATAGTCATATGCTAGAAATTACGTGTTAAGTTGCGATTTTAAGGGTTTTTTAGTGTTTTTGGCATTTTAGCGCATAATTTAGCTTAAACATGGTTTGTTTTGCACGAAACTTGGCACACAACACTATTTGGTATATATTATTGTGTTGAAGTGGTTAGAATTATAAATCATTGTCATATGCTAGATATTACGTGTTGATTTGCGATTTTGTGGGTTTTTAAGTGTTTTTGGCACTTTTGCGCATAAAGTATGACTTGGTTTGTTTTGCACGAAACTTGGCACACAACACTATTTGGTATATATTATTGGGTTGAAATGGTTAGAATTGTAAATCATAGTCATATGCTAGAAATTACGTGTTAAGTTGCTATTTTATGCACTTTTAAGCTTTTTTTGGCACTTTCGTGCATAAAGTAGCTCAAAATTGGTTTGTTTTGTTCGAAACTTGGCACACAACACTATTTGGTATATATTATTGTGTTGAAGTGGTTAGAAGAAAAAAACATAGTCATATGCTAGAAATTACGTGTTAAGTTGCGATTTTATGCGATTTAAAGTGTTTTTGGCACTTTTGCGCATAAAGTAGCTCGAATTTGGTTTGTTTTGCACGAAACTTGGCACAAAACCCTATTTCGTATATATTATTGTGTTGAAGTGGTTAGAATTGTAAATCATAGTCATATGCTAGAAATTACATGATAAGTTGCGATTTTATGCGTTTTCAATTGTTTATGCCACTTTTGCGCATAAAGTAGGTCAAACATGGTTTGTTTTGCACGAAACATTGCACACAACACTATTTGTTATATATTATTGTGTTGAAGTGGTTAGAATTGAAAATCATACTCATATGCTAGAAATTACGTGTTAAGTTGCGATCTTATGGGTTTTTAAGTGTTTTTTGCACTTTTGCGCATAAAGTAGCTCAAAGTTGTTTTTTTTGCACGAAACTTGGCATACAACACTATGTGGTATATATTATTCTGTTGAAGTGGTTAGAATTGAAGATCATAGTCATATGCTAGAAATTACGTGTTAAGTTGCGATTTTATAGGTTTTTAAGTGTTTTTGGCACTTTCGCGCATAAAGTAGCTCAAACTTGGTTTGTTTTGCACGAAATTTGGCACACAACACTATTTGGTATATATTCTTGGGTTGAAGTGGTTAGAATTGAAAATCATAGACATATGCTAGAAATTACGTGTTAAGTTGCGATTTTATGAGGTTTTAAGTGTTTTTGGCACTTTTGCGCATAAAGTAGCTCAAACTTGGTTTGTTTTGCACGAAACATGGCACACAACACTATTTGTTATATATTATTGTGTTGAAGTGGTTAGAATTGAAAATCATAGTCATATGCTAGAAATTACGTATTAAGTTGCGATCTTATGGGTTTTTAAGTGTTTTTTGAGCTTTTGCGCATAAAGTAGCTCAAAGTTGTTTTTTTTGCATGAAACTTGGCATACAATACTATTTGGTATATATTATTCTGTTGAAGTTGTTAGAATTGAAGATCATAGTCATATGCTAGAAATTACGTGTTAAGTTGCGATTATATAGGTTTTTAAGTGTTTTTGGCACTTTCGCGCATAAAGCAGCTCAAACTTGGTTTGTTTTGCACGAAACATGGGACACAACAATATTTGTTTTATATTAATGTGTTGAAGTGGTTAGAATTGAAAATCATAGTCATATGCTAGAAATTACGTGTTAAGTTGCGATTTTATGCGTTTTTAAGTGTTTTTTTGCTCTTTTGCGCATAAAGTAGCTGAAACTTTGTTTGTTTTGCACGAAACTTGGCACACAACACTATTTGGTATATATTATTGTGTTGAAGTGGTTAGAACTATAAATCATAGTCATATGCTAGATATTACGTGTTGAGTTGCGATTTTGTTGGTTTTTAATTGTTTTTGGCACTTTAGCTCAAACTTGGTTTGTTTTGCACGAAACTTGGCACACAACACTATTTGTTTTATATTATTGTGTTGAAGTGGTTAGAATTGAAAATCATAGTCATATGCTTGAAATTACGTGTTAAGTTGCGATTTTATGCGATTTAAAGTGTTTTTGGCACTTTTGCGCATAAAGTAGCTCGAATTTGGTTTGTTTTGCACGAAACATGGCACAAAACACTATTTCGTATATATTATTGTGTTGAAGTGGTTAGAATTGTAAATCATAGTCATATGCTAGAAATTACGTGAGAAGTTGCGATTATATGTGTTTTTAAGTGTTTATGCCACTTTTGCGCATAAAGTAGGTCAAACTTGGTTTGTTTTGCACGAAACATGGCACACAACACTATTTGTTATATATTATTGTGTTGAAGTGGTTAGAATTGAAAATCATACTCATATGCTAGAAATTACGTGTTAAGTTGCGATCTTATGGGTTTTTAAGTGTTTTTTGCACTTTTGCGCATGAAGTAGCTCAAAGTTGTTTTTTTGCACGAAACTTGGCATACAACACTATTTGGTATATATTATTTTGTTGAAGTGGTTAGAATTGAAAATCATAGTCATATGCTAGAAATTAAGTGTTACGTTGCGATTTTAATGGTTTTTTTTAGTGTTTTTGGCACTTTAGCGCATAATGTAGCTCAAAGTTGGTTTGTTTTGCACGAAACTTGGCACACAACACTATTTGGTATATGTAATTGTGTTGAAGTGATTTGAATTGAAAATAATAGTCATATGCTAGAAATTACGTGTTATGTTGCGATTTTATGGGTTCTTAAGCTTTTTTGGCACTTTCGCGCATTAAGTAGCTCAAACTTGGTTTGTTTTGCACGAAACTTGGCACACAACGCTTTTTGGTATATATTATTTTGGTTAAGTGGTTAGAATTTCAAATCATAGTCATATGCTAGAAATTACGTGTTAAGTTGCGATTTTATGAGTTTTTAAGTGTTTTTGGCACTTTCGCGCATAAAGCAGCTAAAAACTTGGTTTGTTTTGCACGAAATTTGGCACACAATTCTATTTGGTATATATTCTTGGGTTGAAGTGGTTAGAATTGAAAATCATAGTCATATGCTAGAAATTACGTGTTAAGTTGCGATTTTGTTGGGTTTTGAGTGTTTTTGGCACTTTCGCATAAAGTAGCTCAAACTTGCTTTGTTTTTCACAAAACTTGGCACACAACACTATTTGTTATATATTATTGTGTAGAAGTGGTTAGAATTGAAAATCATAGTCATATGCTAGAAATTACGTGTTAAGTTGCGATGTTATGGGTTTTTAAGTGTTTTTTGCACACTTGCGCATAAAGTAGCTCAAAGTTGTTTTTTTTTTGCACGAAAATTGGCATAATAACTATTTGGTATATATTATTCTATTGAGGTGGTTAGAATTGAAGATCATAGTCATCTGCAAGAAATTACGTGTTAAGTTGCGATTTTATAGGTTTTTAAGTGTTTTTGGCACTATCGCGTATAAAGTAGCTCAAACTTGGTTTGTTTTGCACGAAATTTGGCACACAACACTATTTGTTTTATATTATTGTGTTGAAGTGGTTAAACTTGAAAATCATAGTCATATGCTAGAAATTACGTGTTAAGTTGCGATTTTAAGGGTTTTTTTAGTGTTTTTGGCACTTTAGCGCATAATGTAGCTCAAACATGGTTTGTTTTGCACGAAACTTGGCACACAACACTATTTGGTATATATTATTGTGTTGAAGTGGTTATAATTGTAAATCATAGTCATATGCTAGATATTACTTGTTGAGTTGCGATTTTGTGGGTTTTTAAGTGTTTTTGGCACTTTTGCGCATAAAGTAGCTCAAACTTGGTTTGTTTTGCACGAAACTTGGCACACAACACTATTTGGTATTTATTATTGGGTTGAAGTGGTTAAAATTGTAAATCATAGTCATATGCTAGAAATTACGTGTTAAGTTGCGATTTTATGCATTTTAAAGCTTTTTTTGGCACTTTCGTGCATAAAGTAGCTCAAACTTGGTTTGTTTTGTTCGAAACTTGGCACACAACACTATTTGGTATATATTATTATGTTGAAGCGGTTAGAAGAAAAAAAACATAGTCATATGCTAGAAATTACGTGTTAAGTTGCTATTTTATGCGATTTATAGTGTTTTTGGCACTTTTGCACATAAAGTAGCTCGAATTTGGTTTGTTTCGCACGGAACTTGGCACAAAACACTATTTCGTATATATTATTGTGTTGAAGTGGTTAGAATTGAAAATCATACTCATATGCTAGAAATTACGTGTTAAGTTGCGATCTTATTGGTTTTTAAGTGTTTTTTGCACTTTTGCGCATGAAGTAGTTCAAAGTTGTTTTTTTGCACGAAACTTTGCATACAACACTATTTGGTATATATTATTCTGTTGAAGTGGTTAGAATTGAAGATCATAGTCATATGCTAGAAATTACGTGTTAAGTTGCGATTTTATAGGTTTTTAAGTGTTTTTGGCACTTTCGCGCATGAAGTAGCTCAAACTAGGTTTGTTTTGCACAAAATTTGGCACACAACACTATTTGGTATATATTCTTGGGTTTAAGTGGTTAGAATTGAAAATCATAGCCATATGCTAGAAATTACGTGTTAAGTTGCGATTTTATGAGGTTTTAAGTGTTTTTGGCACTTTCGCGCATAAAGTTGCTCAAACTTGCTTTGTTTTGCACGAAACATGGCACACCACACTATTTGTTATATATTATTGTGTTGAAGTGGTTAGAATTTAAAATCATAGTCATATGCTAGAAATTACGTGTTAAGTTGCGATCTTATGGTTTTTTAAGTGTTTTTTGCACTTTTGCGCATAAAGTAGCTCAAAGTTGTTTTTTTTTGCACGAAAGTATGCATACAACACTATTTGCTATATATATTATTCTGTTGAGGTGGTTAGAATTGAAGATCAAAGTCGTATGCAAGAAATTACGTGTTAAGTTGCGATTTTATGAGGTTTTAAGTGTTTTTGGCACTTTCGCGCATAAAGTAGCTCAAACTTGCTTTGTTTTGCACGAAACATGGCACACAATACTATTTGTTATATATTATTGTGTTGAAGTGGTTAGAATTGAAAATCATAGTCATATGCTAGAAATTACGTGCTAAGTATCGATCTTATGGGTTTTTAAGTGTTTTTGGCATTTTTAGCGCATAATGTAGCTCAAACATGGTTTGTTTTGCACGAAAATTGGCATACAACACTATTTGGTATATGTTATTCTGTTGAGGTGGTTAGAATTGAAGATCATAGTCGTATGCAAGAAATTACGTGTTAAGTTGCGATTTTATAGGTTTTTAAGTGTTTTTGGCACTTTGGCGTATAAAGTAGCTCAAACTTGATTTGTTTTGCACGAAATTTAGGACACAACACTATTTGTTTTATATTATTGTGTTGAAGTGGTTAGAATTTAAAATCATAGTCATATGCTAGAAATTACGTGTTAAGTTGCGATTTTAAGGGTTTTTTTAGTGTTTTTGGCATTTTAGCGCATAATTTAGCTTAAACATGGTTTGTTTTGCACGAAACTTGGCACACAACACTATTTGGTATATATTATTGTGTTGAAGTGGTTAGAATTATAAATCATTGTCATATGCTAGATATTACGTGTTGATTTGCGATTTTGTGGGTTTTTAAGTGTTTTTGGCACTTTTGCGCATAAAGTATGACTTGGTTTGTTTTGCACGAAACTTGGCACACAACACTATTTGGTATATATTATTGGGTTGAAATGGTTAGAATTGTAAATCATAGTCATATGCTAGAAATTACGTGTTAAGTTGCTATTTTATGCACTTTTAAGCTTTTTTTGGCACTTTCGTGCATAAAGTAGCTCAAAATTGGTTTGTTTTGTTCGAAACTTGGCACACAACACTATTTGGTATATATTATTGTGTTGAAGTGGTTAGAAGAAAAAAACATAGTCATATGCTAGAAATTACGTGTTAAGTTGCGATTTTATGCGATTTAAAGTGTTTTTGGCACTTTTGCGCATAAAGTAGCTCGAATTTGGTTTGTTTTGCACGAAACTTGGCACAAAACCCTATTTCGTATATATTATTGTGTTGAAGTGGTTAGAATTGTAAATCATAGTCATATGCTAGAAATTACATGATAAGTTGCGATTTTATGCGTTTTCAATTGTTTATGCCACTTTTGCGCATAAAGTAGGTCAAACATGGTTTGTTTTGCACGAAACATTGCACACAACACTATTTGTTATATATTATTGTGTTGAAGTGGTTAGAATTGAAAATCATACTCATATGCTAGAAATTACGTGTTAAGTTGCGATCTTATGGGTTTTTAAGTGTTTTTTGCACTTTTGCGCATAAAGTAGCTCAAAGTTGTTTTTTTTGCACGAAACTTGGCATACAACACTATGTGGTATATATTATTCTGTTGAAGTGGTTAGAATTGAAGATCATAGTCATATGCTAGAAATTACGTGTTAAGTTGCGATTTTATAGGTTTTTAAGTGTTTTTGGCACTTTCGCGCATAAAGTAGCTCAAACTTGGTTTGTTTTGCACGAAATTTGGCACACAACACTATTTGGTATATATTCTTGGGTTGAAGTGGTTAGAATTGAAAATCATAGACATATGCTAGAAATTACGTGTTAAGTTGCGATTTTATGAGGTTTTAAGTGTTTTTGGCACTTTTGCGCATAAAGTAGCTCAAACTTGGTTTGTTTTGCACGAAACATGGCACACAACACTATTTGTTATATATTATTGTGTTGAAGTGGTTAGAATTGAAAATCATAGTCATATGCTAGAAATTACGTATTAAGTTGCGATCTTATGGGTTTTTAAGTGTTTTTTGAGCTTTTGCGCATAAAGTAGCTCAAAGTTGTTTTTTTTGCATGAAACTTGGCATACAATACTATTTGGTATATATTATTCTGTTGAAGTTGTTAGAATTGAAGATCATAGTCATATGCTAGAAATTACGTGTTAAGTTGCGATTATATAGGTTTTTAAGTGTTTTTTGGCACTTTCGCGCATAAAGCAGCTCAAACTTGGTTTGTTTTGCACGAAACATGGGACACAACAATATTTGTTTTATATTAATGTGTTGAAGTGGTTAGAATTGAAAATCATAGTCATATGCTAGAAATTACGTGTTAAGTTGCGATTTTATGCGTTTTTAAGTGTTTTTTTGCTCTTTTGCGCATAAAGTAGCTGAAACTTTGTTTGTTTTGCACGAAACTTGGCACACAACACTATTTGGTATATATTATTGTGTTGAAGTGGTTAGAACTATAAATCATAGTCATATGCTAGATATTACGTGTTGAGTTGCGATTTTGTTGGTTTTTAATTGTTTTTGGCACTTTAGCTCAAACTTGGTTTGTTTTGCACGAAACTTGGCACACAACACTATTTGTTTTATATTATTGTGTTGAAGTGGTTAGAATTGAAAATCATAGTCATATGCTTGAAATTACGTGTTAAGTTGCGATTTTATGCGATTTAAAGTGTTTTTGGCACTTTTGCGCATAAAGTAGCTCGAATTTGGTTTGTTTTGCACGAAACATGGCACAAAACACTATTTCGTATATATTATTGTGTTGAAGTGGTTAGAATTGTAAATCATAGTCATATGCTAGAAATTACGTGAGAAGTTGCGATTATATGTGTTTTTAAGTGTTTATGCCACTTTTGCGCATAAAGTAGGTCAAACTTGGTTTGTTTTGCACGAAACATGGCACACAACACTATTTGTTATATATTATTGTGTTGAAGTGGTTAGAATTGAAAATCATACTCATATGCTAGAAATTACGTGTTAAGTTGCGATCTTATGGGTTTTTAAGTGTTTTTTTGCACTTTTGCGCATGAAGTAGCTCAAAGTTGTTTTTTTGCACGAAACTTGGCATACAACACTATTTGGTATATATTATTTTGTTGAAGTGGTTAGAATTGAAAATCATAGTCATATGCTAGAAATTAAGTGTTACGTTGCGATTTTAATGGTTTTTTTTAGTGTTTTTGGCACTTTAGCGCATAATGTAGCTCAAAGTTGGTTTGTTTTGCACGAAACTTGGCACACAACACTATTTGGTATATGTAATTGTGTTGAAGTGATTTGAATTGAAAATAATAGTCATATGCTAGAAATTACGTGTTATGTTGCGATTTTATGGGTTCTTAAGCTTTTTTTGGCACTTTCGCGCATTAAGTAGCTCAAACTTGGTTTGTTTTGCACGAAACTTGGCACACAACGCTTTTTGGTATATATTATTTTGGTTAAGTGGTTAGAATTTCAAATCATAGTCATATGCTAGAAATTACGTGTTAAGTTGCGATTTTATGAGTTTTTAAGTGTTTTTGGCACTTTCGCGCATAAAGCAGCTAAAACTTGGTTTGTTTTGCACGAAATTTGGCACACAATTCTATTTGGTATATATTCTTGGGTTGAAGTGGTTAGAATTGAAAATCATAGTCATATGCTAGAAAATTACGTGTTAAGTTGCGATTTTGTTGGGTTTTGAGTGTTTTTGGCACTTTCGCATAAAGTAGCTCAAACTTGCTTTGTTTTTCACAAAACTTGGCACACAACACTATTTGTTATATATTATTGTGTAGAAGTGGTTAGAATTGAAAATCATAGTCATATGCTAGAAATTACGTGTTAAGTTGCGATGTTATGGGTTTTTAAGTGTTTTTTGCACACTTGCGCATAAAGTAGCTCAAAGTTGTTTTTTTTTTTGCACGAAAATTGGCATAATAACTATTTGGTATATATTATTCTATTGAGGTGGTTAGAATTGAAGATCATAGTCATCTGCAAGAAATTACGTGTTAAGTTGCGATTTTATAGGTTTTTAAGTGTTTTTTGGCACTTTCGCGTATAAAGTAGCTCAAACTTGGTTTGTTTTGCACGAAATTTGGCACACAACACTATTTGTTTTATATTATTGTGTTGAAGTGGTTAAACTTGAAAATCATAGTCATATGCTAGAAATTACGTGTTAAGTTGCGATTTTAAGGGTTTTTTTAGTGTTTTTGGCACTTTAGCGCATAATGTAGCTCAAACATGGTTTGTTTTGCACGAAACTTGGCACACAACACTATTTGGTATATATTATTGTGTTGAAGTGGTTATAATTGTAAATCATAGTCATATGCTAGATATTACTTGTTGAGTTGCGATTTTGTGGGTTTTTAAGTGTTTTTGGCACTTTTGCGCATAAAGTAGCTCAAACTTGGTTTGTTTTGCACGAAACTTGGCACACAACACTATTTGGTATTTA
>NC_080050.1:33600759-33645818 GCF_026212465.1 Amaranthus tricolor | reverse complement strand
CGCAACTTAACAAGTAATTTCTAGCATATGACTATGATCTTCAATTCTAACCACTTCAACACAATAATATATACCAAATAGTGTTGTATGCCATGTTTCGTGCAAAACAAACCAAGTTTGAACTACTTTATGCGCAAAAGTGCCAAAAACACTTAAAAAAGCATAAAATCGCAATTTATCACGTAATTTCTAGCATATGACTATGTTTTTTTATTCTAACCACTTCAACACAATAATATATACTAAATAGTGTTGTGTGCCAAGTTTCGTGCAAAACAAACCAAATTTGAGATACTTTATGCGCAATAGTGCCAAAAACACTTAAAATCACATAAAATCGCAACTTAACACGTAATTTCTAGCATATGACTATGTTTTTTTATCCTAACCACTTCAACACAATAATATATACCAAATAGTGTTGTGTGCCATGTTTCGTACAAAACAAACCAAGTTCGAGCTACTTCATGCACGAAAGTGCCAAAAAAAGCTTAAAAACGCATAAAATCACAACTTAACACGTAATTTCTAGCATATGACTATGATTTGCATTTCTAACCACTTTAACAATAATATATAGCAAATAGTGTTGTTTGCCAAGTTTCGTGCAAAACAAACCAAGTTTAAGCTACTTTATGCGCAAAAGTGCCAAAAACACTTAAAAACCCATAAAATCGCAACTCAACACGTAATTTCTAGCATATGACTATGATTTTCAATTCTAACCAGTTCAACACAATAATATATACCAAATAGTGTTGTGTGCCAAGTTTCGTGCAAAACAAACTAAGTTTGAGCTACTTTATGCACGAAAGTGCCAAAAAAGCTTAAAAACCCATAAAATCGCAACTTAACACGTAATTTCTAGCATATGACTATTATTTTCAATTCAAACCACTTCAACACTATTATATATACCAAATAGTGTTGTGTGCCAAATTTCGTGCTAAAAAAACCAAGTTTGAGCTACTTTATGCACAAAAGTGCCAAAAAAAGCATAAAAACGCATAAAATTGCAACTTAACACGTAATTTCTAGCATATGACTATGATTTACAATTCTAACCACTTCAACACAATAATATATACCAAATAGTGTTGTGTGCCATGTTTCGTGCAAAACTAACCAAGTTTGAGCTACTTTATGCGCAAAAGTGCCAAAAACACTTAAAAACCTATAAAATCGCAACTTAACAAGTAATTTCTAGCATATGACTATGATCTTCAATTCTAACCACTTCAACACAATAATATATACCAAATAGTGTTGTGTGCCATGTTTCGTGCAAAACAAACCAAGTTTGAACTACTTTATGCGCAAAAGTGCCAAAAACACTTAAAAACCTATAAAATCGCAACTTAACAAGTAATTTCTAGCATATGACTATGATCTTCAATTCTAACCACTTCAACACAATAATATATACCAAATAGTGTTGTGTGCCATGTTTCGTGCAAAAAGAACAACTTTGAGCTACTTTATGCGCAAAAGTGCCAAAAACACTTAAAAACGCATAAAATCGCAATTTATCACGTAATTTCTAGCATATGACTATGTTTTTTTATTCTAACCACTTCAACACAATAATATATACTAAATAGTGTTGTGTGCCAAGTTTCGTGCAAAACAAACCAAATTTGAGATACTTTATGCGCAATAGTGCCAAAAACACTTAAAATCACATAAAATCGCAACTTAACACGTAATTTCTAGCATATGACTATGTTTTTTTATCCTAACCACTTCAACACAATAATATATACCAAATAGTGTTGTGTGCCATGTTTCGTACAAAACAAACCAAGTTCGAGCTACTTCATGCACGAAAGTGCCAAAAAAAGCTTAAAAACGCATAAAATCACAACTTAACACGTAATTTCTAGCAAATGACTATGATTTGCATTTCTAACCACTTTAACAATAATATATAGCAAATAGTGTTGTTTGCCAAGTTTCGTGCAAAACAAACCAAGTTTAAGCTACTTTATGCGCAAAACTGCCAAAAACACTTAAAAACCCATAAAATCGCAACTCAACACGTAATTTCTAGCATATGACTATGATTTTCAATTCTAACCAGTTCAACACAATAATATATACCAAATAGTGTTGTGTGCCAAGTTTCGTGCAAAACAAACTAAGTTTGAGCTACTTTATGCACGAAAGTGCCAAAAAAGCTTAAAAACCCATAAAATCGCAACTTAACACGTAATTTCTAGCATATGACTATTATTTTCAATTCAAACCACTTCAACACTATTATATATACCAAATAGTGTTGTGTGCCAAATTTCGTGCTAAAAAAACCAAGTTTGAGCTACTTTATGCACAAAAGTGCCAAAAAAAGCATAAAAACGCATATAATTGCAACTTAACACGTAATTTCTAGCATATGACTATGAGTTACAATTCTAACCACTTCAACACAATAATATATACCAAATAGTGTTGTGTGCCATGTTTCGTGCAAAACTAACCAAGTTTGAGCTACTTTATGCGCAAAAGTGCCAAAAACACTTAAAAACCTATAAAATCGCAACTTAACAAGTAATTTCTAGCATATGACTATGATCTTCAATTCTAACCACTTCAACACAATAATATATACCAAATAGTGTTGTGTGCCATGTTTCGTGCAAAACAAACCAAGTTTGAACTACTTTATGCGCAAAAGTGCCAAAAACACTTAAAAACCTATAAAATCGCAACTTAACAAGTAATTTCTAGCATATGACTATGATCTTCAATTCTAACCACTTCAACACAATAATATATACCAAATAGTGTTGTGTGCCATGTTTCGTGCAAAAAGAACAACTTTGAGCTACTTTATGCGCAAAAGTGCAAATAACACTTAAAAACCCATAAAATCTCAACTTAACACGTAATTTCTAGCATGTGACTATGATTTTTAATTCTAACCACTTCAACACAATAATACATAACAAATAGTGTTGTGTGCCAAGTTTCGTGCAAAACAAACCAAGTTGGAGCTATTTTATGCGCGAAAGTTCCAAAAACACTTCAAACCTCAAAAAATGTCAACATAATACATAATTTCTAGCATATGTCTATGATTTTCAATTCTAAAAACTTAAACCCAAGAATATATACCAAATAGTGTTGTGTGCCAAATTTCGTGCAAAACAAACCAAGTTTGAGCTACTTTATGCGCGATAGTGCCAAAAACACTTAAAAACCCATACAACTTATCACTTACTTTCTAGCATATGACTATGTGTTTCTATTCTAACCACTTCAACACAATAATATATACCAAATAGTGTTGTGTGCCAAGTTTCGTGCAAAACTAACCAAGTTTGAGCTACTTTATGCGCAAAAGTGCCAAAAACACTTAAAAACCTATAAAATCGCAACTTAACAAGTAAACTCTAGCATATGACTATGATCTTCAATTCTAACCACTTCAACACAATAATATATACCAAATAGTGTTGTGTGCCATGTTTCGTGCAAAACAAACCAAGTTTGAACTACTTTATGCGCAAAAGTGCCAAAAACTCTTAAAAACTATAAAATCGCAACTTAACCAGTAATTTCTAACATATGACTATGATTTGCAATTCTAACCACTTCAACAGAATAATATATACCAATTGTTTTGTGTGCCATGTTTGTTGCAAAACAAACCAAGTTTGACCTACTTTATGCCCAAATGTGCCAAAAACACTTAAAAACGCATAAAATCGCAATTTATCACGTAATTTCTAGCATATGACTATGTTTTTTTATTCTAACCACTTCAACACAATAATATATACTAAATAGTGTTGTGTGCCAAGTTTCGTGCAAAACAAACCAAATTTGAGATACTTTATGCGCAATAGTGCAAAAAACACTTAAAATCACATAAAATCGCAACTTAACACGTAATTTCTAGCATATGACTATGTTTTTTTATTCTAACCACTTCAACACAATAATATATACCAAATAGTGTTGTGTGCCATGTTTCGTACAAAACAAACCAAGTTCGAGCTACTTTATGCACGAAAGTGCCAAAAAAAGCTTAAAAACGCATAAAATCGCAACTTAACACGTAATTTCTAGCATATGACTATGATTTTCATTTCTAACCACTTCAACAATAATATATAGCAAATAGTGTTGTTTGCCAAGTTTCGTGGAAAACAAACCAAGTTTAAGCTACTTTATGCGCAAAAGTGCCAAAAACACTTAAAAACCCATAAAATCGCAACTCAACACGTAATTTATAGCATATGCCTATGATTTACAATTCTAATCACTTTAACTCAATATTATATACCAAATAGTGTTGTGTGCCAAGTTTCGTGCAAATAAAACCAAGTTTGAGCTACATTATGTGCTAAAGTGCCAAAAACACTAAAAAACCCATAAAATCGCAACTTAACACGTAATTTCTAGCATATGACTATGATTTTCAATTCTAACCAGTTCAACACAATAATATATACCAAATAGTGTTGTGTGCCAAGTTTCGTGCAAAACAAACCAAGTTTGAGCTACTTTATGCACGAAAGTGCCAAAAAAGCTTAAAAACCCATAAAATCGCAACTTAACACGTAATTTCTAGCATATGACTATTATTTTCAATTCAAACCACTTCAACACAATTATATATACCAAATAGTGTTGTGTGCCAAGTTTCGTGCTAAAAAAACCAAGTTTGAGCTACTTTATGCACAAAAGTGCCAAAAAAAGCATAAAAACGCATAAAATTGCAACTTAACACGTAATTTCTAGCATATGACTATGATTTACAATTCTAACCACTTCAACACAATAATATATACCAAATAGTGTTGTGTGCCATGTTTCGTGCAAAACAAACCAAGTTTGAACTACTTTATGCGCAAAAGTGCCAAAAACACTTAAAAACCTATAAAATCGCAACTTAACCAGTAATTTCTAACATATGACTATGATTTTCAATTCTAACCACTTCAACACAATAATATATACCAATTGTTTTGTGTGCCAATTTTCTTGCAAAACAAACCAAGTTTGACCTACTTTATGCCCAAATGTGCCAAAAACACTTAAAAACGCATAAAATCGCAATTTATCACGTAATTTCTAGCATATGACTATGTTTTTTTATTCTAACCACTTCAACACAATAATATATACGAAATAGTGTTGTGTGCCAAGTTTCGTGCAAAACAAACCAAATTTGAGATACATTATGCGCAGTAGTGCCAAAAACACTTAAAATCGCATAAAATCGTAACTTAACACGTAATTTCTAGCATATGACTATGTTTTTTTATTCTAACCACTTCAACACAATAATATATAGCAAATAGTGTTGTGTGCCATGTTTCGTACAAAACAAACCAAGTTTGAGCTACTTTATGCACGAAAGTGCCAAAAAGAGCTTAAAAACGCATAAATTCGCAACTTAACACGTAATTTCTAGCATATGACTATGATTTGCATTTCTAACCACTTCAACAACAATATATAGCAAATAGTGTTGTTTGCCAAGTTTCGTGCAAAACAAAACAAGTTTAAGCTACTTTATGCGCAAAAGTGCCAAAAACACTTAATAACCCAAAAAATCGCAACTCAACACGTAATTTCTAGCATATGCCTATGATTTACAATTCTAACCACTTCAACACAATATTATATACCAAATAGTGTTGTGTGCCAAGTTTCGTGCAAAACAAACCAAGTTTGAGCTAATTATGCGCTAAAGTGCCAAAAACACTAAAAAACCCATAAAATCGCAACTTAACACGTAATTTCTAGCATATGACTATGATTTATAATTCTAACCACTTCAAACAAATAATATATACCAAATAGTGTTGTGTGCCAAGTTTCGTGCAAAACAAACCAAGTTTGAGCTACTTTATGCGGAAAAGTGCCAAAAACACATAAAAACCCATAAAATCGCAACTTAACACGTAATTTCTAGCATATGACTTTGATCTTCAATTCTAACCACTTCAACAGAATAATATATACCAAATAGTGTTGTATGCCAAGTTTCGTGCAAAAAAAACAACTTTGAGCTACTTTATGCGCAAAAGTTCAAAAAACACTTTAAAACCCATAAAATCTCAACTCAACACGTAATTTCTAGAATATAACTATGATTTTCAATTCTAACCACTTCAACACAATAATATTTACCAAATAGTGTTGTGTGCCAAGTTCCGTGCAAAACAAACCAAGTTTGAGCTACTTTATGCGCAAAAGTGCCAAAAAGACATAAAAACCCATAAAATCGCAACTTAACACGTAATTTCTAGCATATGACTATGATCTTCAATTGTAACCACTTCAACAGAATAATATATACCAAATAGTTTTGTATGCCAAGTTTCGTGCAAAAAGAACAACTTTGAGCTACTTTATGCGCAAAAGTGCAAATAACACTTAAAAACCCATAAAATCTCAACTTAACAGGTAATTTCCAGCATGTGACTATGATTTTTAATTCTAACCACTTCAACACAATAATACACAACAAATAGTAGTGTGTGCCAAGTTTCGTGCAAAACAAACCAAGTTAGAGCTACTTTATGCGCGAAAGTTCCAAAAACACTTCAAACCTTATAAAATTGCAACATAACACGTAATTTTTAGCATATGACAATGATTTTCAATTCTAAAAACTTCAAGCCAAGAATATATACCAAATAGTGTTGTGTGCCAAATTTCGTGCAAAACAAACCAAGTTTGAGCTACTTTATGCGTGAAAGTGCCAAAAACATTTAAAAACCCATACAACTTAACACTTAATTTCTAGCATATGACTATGATTTACAATTCTAACCACTTCAACACAATAATATATACCAAATAGTGTTGTGTGCAAAGTTTCGTGCAAAACTAACCAAGTTTGAGCTACTTTATGCGCAAAAGTGCAAAAAACACTTAAAAACCTATAAAATCGCAACTTAACAAGTAATTTCTAGCATATGACTATGATCTTCAATTCTAACCACTTCAACACAATAATATATACCAAATAGTGTTGTGTGCCATGTTTCGTGCAAAATAAACCAAGTTTGAACTACTTTACGCGCAAAAGTGCCAAAAACACTTAAAAACCTATAAAATCGCAACTTAACCAGTAATTTCTAACATATGACTATGATTTTCAATTCTAACCACTTCAACACAATAATATATACCAATTGTTTTGTGTGCCAAGTTTGTTGCAAAACAAACCAAGTTTGACCTACTTTATGCCCAAATGTGCCAAAAACACTTAAAAACGCATAAAATCGCAATTTATCACGTAATTTCTAGCATATGACTATGTTTTTTTATTCTAACCACTACAACACAATAATATATACGAAATAGTGTTGTGTGCCAAGTTTCGTGCAAAAGAAACCAAATTTGAGATACTTTATGCGCAATAGTGCCAAAAACACTTAAAATCACATAAAATCGCAACTTAACACGTAATTTCTAGCATATGACTATGTTTTTTTATTCTAACCACTTCAACACAATAATATATACCAAATAGTGTTGTGTGCCATGTTTCGTACAAAACAAACCAAGTTCGAGCTACTTTATGCACGAAAGTGCCAAAAAAAGCTTAAAATCGCATAAAATCGCAACTTAACATGTTATTTCTAGCATATGACTATGATTTGCATTTCTAACCACTTCAACAATAATATATAGCAAATAGTGTTGTTTGCCAAGTTTCGTGCAAAACAAACCAAGTTTAAGCTACTTTATGCGAAAAAGTGCAAAAAACACGTAAAAACCCATAAAATCGCGACTCAACACGTAATTTCTAGCATATGCCTATGATTTACAATTCTAACCACTTCAACACAATATTATATACCAAATAGTGTTGTGTGCCATGTTTCGTGCAAAACTAACCAAGTTTGAGCTACTTTATGCGCAAAAGTGCCAAAAACACTTAAAAACCTATAAAATCGCAACTTAACAAGTAATTTCTAGCATATGACTATGATCTTCAATTCTAACCACTTCAACACAATAATATATACCAAATAGTGTTGTGTGCCATGTTTCGTGCAAAACAAACCAAGTTTGAACTACTTTATGCGCAAAAGTGCCAAAAACTCTTAAAAACTATAAAATCGCAACTTAACCAGTAATTTCTAACATATGACTATGATTTGCAATTCTAACCACTTCAACAGAATAATATATACCAATTGTTTTGTGTGCCATGTTTGTTGCAAAACAAACCAAGTTTGACCTACTTTATGCCCAAATGTGCCAAAAACACTTAAAAACGCATAAAATCGCAATTTATCACGTAATTTCTAGCATATGACTATGTTTTTTTATTCTAACCACTTCAACACAATAATATATACTAAATAGTGTTGTGTGCCAAGTTTCGTGCAAAACAAACCAAATTTGAGATACTTTATGCGCAATAGTGCCAAAAACACTTAAAATCACATAAAATCGCAACTTAACACGTAATTTCTAGCATATGACTATGTTTTTTTATTCTAACCACTTCAACACAATAATATATACCAAATAGTGTTGTGTGCCATGTTTCGTACAAAACAAACCAAGTTCGAGCTACTTTATGCACGAAAGTGCCAAAAAAAGCTTAAAAACGCATAAAATCGCAACTTAACACGTAATTTCTAGCATATGACTATGATTTTCATTTCTAACCACTTCAACAATAATATATAGCAAATAGTGTTGTTTGCCAAGTTTCGTGCAAAAGTGCCAAAAACACTTAAAAACCCATAAAATCGCAACTCAACACCTAATTTATAGCATATGCCTATGATTTACAATTCTAACCACTTTAACTCAATATTATATACCAAATAGTGTTGTGTGCCAAGTTTCGTGCAAATAAAACCAAGTTTGAGCTACATTATGTGCTAAAGTGCCAAAAACACTAAAAAACCCATAAAATCGCAACTTAACACGTAATTTCTAGCATATGACTATGATTTTCAATTCTAACCAGTTCAACACAATAATATATACCAAATAGTGTTGTGTGCCAAGTTTCGTGCAAAACAAACCAAGTTTGAGCTACTTTATGCACGAAAGTGCCAAAAAAGCTTAAAAACCCATAAAATCGCAACTTAACACGTAATTTCTAGCATATGACTATTATTTTCAATTCAAACCACTTCAACACAATTATATATACCAAATAGTGTTGTGTGCCAAGTTTCGTGCTAAAAAAACCAAGTTTGAGCTACTTTATGCACAAAAGTGCCAAAAAAAGCATAAAAACGCATAAAATTGCAACTTAACACGTAATTTCTAGCATATGACTATGATTTACAATTCTAACCACTTCAACACAATAATATATACCAAATAGTGTTGTGTGCCATGTTTCGTGCAAAACAAACCAAGTTTGAACTACTTTATGCGCAAAAGTGCCAAAAACACTTAAAAACCTATAAAATCGCAACTTAACCAGTAATTTCTAACATATGACTATGATTTTCAATTCTAACCACTTCAACACAATAATATATACCAATTGTTTTGTGTGCCAATTTTCTTGCAAAACAAACCAAGTTTGACCTACTTTATGCCCAAATGTGCCAAAAACACTTAAAAACGCATAAAATCGCAATTTATCACGTAATTTCTAGCATATGACTATGTTTTTTTATTCTAACCACTTCAACACAATAATATATACGAAATAGTGTTGTGTGCCAAGTTTCGTGCAAAACAAACCAAATTTGAGATACATTATGCGCAGTAGTGCCAAAAACACTTAAAATCGCATAAAATCGTAACTTAACACGTAATTTCTAGCATATGACTATGTTTTTTTATTCTAACCACTTCAACACAATAATATATAGCAAATAGTGTTGTGTGCCATGTTTCGTACAAAACAAACCAAGTTTGAGCTACTTTATGCACGAAAGTGCCAAAAAGAGCTTAAAAACGCATAAATTCGCAACTTAACACGTAATTTCTAGCATATGACTATGATTTGCATTTCTAACCACTTCAACAACAATATATAGCAAATAGTGTTGTTTGCCAAGTTTCGTGCAAAACAAAACAAGTTTAAGCTACTTTATGCGCAAAAGTGCCAAAAACACTTAATAACCCAAAAAATCGCAACTCAACACGTAATTTCTAGCATATGCCTATGATTTACAATTCTAACCACTTCAACACAATATTATATACCAAATAGTGTTGTGTGCCAAGTTTCGTGCAAAACAAACCAAGTTTGAGCTAATTATGCGCTAAAGTGCCAAAAACACTAAAAAACCCATAAAATCGCAACTTAACACGTAATTTCTAGCATATGACTATGATTTATAATTCTAACCACTTCAAACAAATAATATATACCAAATAGTGTTGTGTGCCAAGTTTCGTGCAAAACAAACCAAGTTTGAGCTACTTTATGCGGAAAAGTGCCAAAAACACATAAAAACCCATAAAATCGCAACTTAACACGTAATTTCTAGCATATGACTTTGATCTTCAATTCTAACCACTTCAACAGAATAATATATACCAAATAGTGTTGTATGCCAAGTTTCGTGCAAAAAAAACAACTTTGAGCTACTTTATGCGCAAAAGTTCAAAAAACACTTTAAAACCCATAAAATCTCAACTCAACACGTAATTTCTAGAATATAACTATGATTTTCAATTCTAACCACTTCAACACAATAATATTTACCAAATAGTGTTGTGTGCCAAGTTCCGTGCAAAACAAACCAAGTTTGAGCTACTTTATGCGCAAAAGTGCCAAAAAGACATAAAAACCCATAAAATCGCAACTTAACACGTAATTTCTAGCATATGACTATGATCTTCAATTGTAACCACTTCAACAGAATAATATATACCAAATAGTTTTGTATGCCAAGTTTCGTGCAAAAAGAACAACTTTGAGCTACTTTATGCGCAAAAGTGCAAATAACACTTAAAAACCCATAAAATCTCAACTTAACAGGTAATTTCCAGCATGTGACTATGATTTTTAATTCTAACCACTTCAACACAATAATACACAACAAATAGTAGTGTGTGCCAAGTTTCGTGCAAAACAAACCAAGTTAGAGCTACTTTATGCGCGAAAGTTCCAAAAACACTTCAAACCTTATAAAATTGCAACATAACACGTAATTTTTAGCATATGACAATGATTTTCAATTCTAAAAACTTCAAGCCAAGAATATATACCAAATAGTGTTGTGTGCCAAATTTCGTGCAAAACAAACCAAGTTTGAGCTACTTTATGCGTGAAAGTGCCAAAAACATTTAAAAACCCATACAACTTAACACTTAATTTCTAGCATATGACTATGATTTACAATTCTAACCACTTCAACACAATAATATATACCAAATAGTGTTGTGTGCAAAGTTTCGTGCAAAACTAACCAAGTTTGAGCTACTTTATGCGCAAAAGTGCAAAAAACACTTAAAAACCTATAAAATCGCAACTTAACAAGTAATTTCTAGCATATGACTATGATCTTCAATTCTAACCACTTCAACACAATAATATATACCAAATAGTGTTGTGTGCCATGTTTCGTGCAAAATAAACCAAGTTTGAACTACTTTACGCGCAAAAGTGCCAAAAACACTTAAAAACCTATAAAATCGCAACTTAACCAGTAATTTCTAACATATGACTATGATTTTCAATTCTAACCACTTCAACACAATAATATATACCAATTGTTTTGTGTGCCAAGTTTGTTGCAAAACAAACCAAGTTTGACCTACTTTATGCCCAAATGTGCCAAAAACACTTAAAAACGCATAAAATCGCAATTTATCACGTAATTTCTAGCATATGACTATGTTTTTTTATTCTAACCACTACAACACAATAATATATACGAAATAGTGTTGTGTGCCAAGTTTCGTGCAAAAGAAACCAAATTTGAGATACTTTATGCGCAATAGTGCCAAAAACACTTAAAATCACATAAAATCGCAACTTAACACGTAATTTCTAGCATATGACTATGTTTTTTTATTCTAACCACTTCAACACAATAATATATACCAAATAGTGTTGTGTGCCATGTTTCGTACAAAACAAACCAAGTTCGAGCTACTTTATGCACGAAAGTGCCAAAAAAAGCTTAAAATCGCATAAAATCGCAACTTAACATGTTATTTCTAGCATATGACTATGATTTGCATTTCTAACCACTTCAACAATAATATATAGCAAATAGTGTTGTTTGCCAAGTTTCGTGCAAAACAAACCAAGTTTAAGCTACTTTATGCGAAAAAGTGCAAAAAACACGTAAAAACCCATAAAATCGCGACTCAACACGTAATTTCTAGCATATGCCTATGATTTACAATTCTAACCACTTCAACACAATATTATATACCAAATAGTGTTGTGTGCCATGTTTCGTGCAAAACTAACCAAGTTTGAGCTACTTTATGCGCAAAAGTGCCAAAAACACTTAAAAACCTATAAAATCGCAACTTAACAAGTAATTTCTAGCATATGACTATGATCTTCAATTCTAACCACTTCAACACAATAATATATACCAAATAGTGTTGTGTGCCATGTTTCGTGCAAAACAAACCAAGTTTGAACTACTTTATGCGCAAAAGTGCCAAAAACTCTTAAAAACTATAAAATCGCAACTTAACCAGTAATTTCTAACATATGACTATGATTTGCAATTCTAACCACTTCAACAGAATAATATATACCAATTGTTTTGTGTGCCATGTTTGTTGCAAAACAAACCAAGTTTGACCTACTTTATGCCCAAATGTGCCAAAAACACTTAAAAACGCATAAAATCGCAATTTATCACGTAATTTCTAGCATATGACTATGTTTTTTTATTCTAACCACTTCAACACAATAATATATACTAAATAGTGTTGTGTGCCAAGTTTCGTGCAAAACAAACCAAATTTGAGATACTTTATGCGCAATAGTGCCAAAAACACTTAAAATCACATAAAATCGCAACTTAACACGTAATTTCTAGCATATGACTATGTTTTTTTATTCTAACCACTTCAACACAATAATATATACCAAATAGTGTTGTGTGCCATGTTTCGTACAAAACAAACCAAGTTCGAGCTACTTTATGCACGAAAGTGCCAAAAAAAGCTTAAAAACGCATAAAATCGCAACTTAACACGTAATTTCTAGCATATGACTATGATTTTCATTTCTAACCACTTCAACAATAATATATAGCAAATAGTGTTGTTTGCCAAGTTTCGTGCAAAAGTGCCAAAAACACTTAAAAACCCATAAAATCGCAACTCAACACCTAATTTATAGCATATGCCTATGATTTACAATTCTAACCACTTTAACTCAATATTATATACCAAATAGTGTTGTGTGCCAAGTTTCGTGCAAATAAAACCAAGTTTGAGCTACATTATGTGCTAAAGTGCCAAAAACACTAAAAAACCCATAAAATCGCAACTTAACACGTAATTTCTAGCATATGACTATGATTTTCAATTCTAACCAGTTCAACACAATAATATATACCAAATAGTGTTGTGTGCCAAGTTTCGTGCAAAACAAACCAAGTTTGAGCTACTTTATGCACGAAAGTGCCAAAAAAGCTTAAAAACCCATAAAATCGCAACTTAACACGTAATTTCTAGCATATGACTATTATTTTCAATTCAAACCACTTCAACACAATTATATATACCAAATAGTGTTGTGTGCCAAGTTTCGTGCTAAAAAAAACCAAGTTTGAGCTACTTTATGCACAAAAGTGCCAAAAAAAGCATAAAAACGCATAAAATTGCAACTTAACACGTAATTTCTAGCATATGACTATGATTTACAATTCTAACCACTTCAACACAATAATATATACCAAATAGTGTTGTGTGCCATGTTTCGTGCAAAACAAACCAAGTTTGAACTACTTTATGCGCAAAAGTGCCAAAAACACTTAAAAACCTATAAAATCGCAACTTAACCAGTAATTTCTAACATATGACTATGATTTTCAATTCTAACCACTTCAACACAATAATATATACCAATTGTTTTGTGTGCCAATTTTCTTGCAAAACAAACCAAGTTTGACCTACTTTATGCCCAAATGTGCCAAAAACACTTAAAAACGCATAAAATCGCAATTTATCACGTAATTTCTAGCATATGACTATGTTTTTTTATTCTAACCACTTCAACACAATAATATATACGAAATAGTGTTGTGTGCCAAGTTTCGTGCAAAACAAACCAAATTTGAGATACATTATGCGCAGTAGTGCCAAAAACACTTAAAATCGCATAAAATCGTAACTTAACACGTAATTTCTAGCATATGACTATGTTTTTTTATTCTAACCACTTCAACACAATAATATATAGCAAATAGTGTTGTGTGCCATGTTTCGTACAAAACAAACCAAGTTTGAGCTACTTTATGCACGAAAGTGCCAAAAAGAGCTTAAAAACGCATAAATTCGCAACTTAACACGTAATTTCTAGCATATGACTATGATTTGCATTTCTAACCACTTCAACAACAATATATAGCAAATAGTGTTGTTTGCCAAGTTTCGTGCAAAACAAAACAAGTTTAAGCTACTTTATGCGCAAAAGTGCCAAAAACACTTAATAACCCAAAAAATCGCAACTCAACACGTAATTTCTAGCATATGCCTATGATTTACAATTCTAACCACTTCAACACAATATTATATACCAAATAGTGTTGTGTGCCAAGTTTCGTGCAAAACAAACCAAGTTTGAGCTAATTATGCGCTAAAGTGCCAAAAACACTAAAAAACCCATAAAATCGCAACTTAACACGTAATTTCTAGCATATGACTATGATTTATAATTCTAACCACTTCAAACAAATAATATATACCAAATAGTGTTGTGTGCCAAGTTTCGTGCAAAACAAACCAAGTTTGAGCTACTTTATGCGGAAAAGTGCCAAAAACACATAAAAACCCATAAAATCGCAACTTAACACGTAATTTCTAGCATATGACTTTGATCTTCAATTCTAACCACTTCAACAGAATAATATATACCAAATAGTGTTGTATGCCAAGTTTCGTGCAAAAAAAACAACTTTGAGCTACTTTATGCGCAAAAGTTCAAAAAACACTTTAAAACCCATAAAATCTCAACTCAACACGTAATTTCTAGAATATAACTATGATTTTCAATTCTAACCACTTCAACACAATAATATTTACCAAATAGTGTTGTGTGCCAAGTTCCGTGCAAAACAAACCAAGTTTGAGCTACTTTATGCGCAAAAGTGCCAAAAAGACATAAAAACCCATAAAATCGCAACTTAACACGTAATTTCTAGCATATGACTATGATCTTCAATTGTAACCACTTCAACAGAATAATATATACCAAATAGTTTTGTATGCCAAGTTTCGTGCAAAAAGAACAACTTTGAGCTACTTTATGCGCAAAAGTGCAAATAACACTTAAAAACCCATAAAATCTCAACTTAACAGGTAATTTCCAGCATGTGACTATGATTTTTAATTCTAACCACTTCAACACAATAATACACAACAAATAGTAGTGTGTGCCAAGTTTCGTGCAAAACAAACCAAGTTAGAGCTACTTTATGCGCGAAAGTTCCAAAAACACTTCAAACCTCATAAAATTGCAACATAACACGTAATTTTTAGCATATGACAATGATTTTCAATTCTAAAAACTTCAACCCAAGAATATATACCAAATAGTATTGTGTGCCAAATTTCGTGCAAAACAAACCAAGTTTGAGCTACTTTATGCGTGAAAGTGCCAAAAACATTTAAAAACCCATACAACTTAACACTTAATTTCTAGCATATGACTATGATTTACAATTCTAACCACTTCAACACAATAATATATACCAAATAGTGTTGTGTGCAAAGTTTCGTGCAAAACTAACCAAGTTTGAGCTACTTTATGCGCAAAAGTGCAAAAAACACTTAAAAACCTATAAAATCGCAACTTAACAAGTAATTTCTAGCATATGACTATGATCTTCAATTCTAACCACTTCAACACAATAATATATACCAAATAGTGTTGTGTGCCATGTTTCGTGCAAAATAAACCAAGTTTGAACTACTTTATGCGCAAAAGTGCCAAAAACACTTAAAAACCTATAAAATCGCAACTTAACCAGTAATTTCTAACATATGACTATGATTTTCAATTCTAACCACTTCAACACAATAATATATACCAATTGTTTTGTGTGCCAAGTTTGTTGCAAAACAAACCAATTTTGACCTACTTTATGCCCAAATGTGCCAAAAACACTTAAAAACGCATAAAATCGCAATTTATCACGTAATTTCTAGCATATGACTATGTTTTTTTATTCTAACCACTACAACACAATAATATATACGAAATAGTGTTGTGTGCCAAGTTTCGTGCAAAAGAAACCAAATTTGAGATACTTTATGCGCAATAGTGCCAAAAACACTTAAAATCACATAAAATCGCAACTTAACACGTAATTTCTAGCATATGACTATGTTTTTTTATTCTAACCACTTCAACACAATAATATATACCAAATAGTGTTGTGTGCCATGTTTCGTACAAAACAAACCAAGTTCGAGCTACTTTATGCACGAAAGTGCCAAAAAAAGCTTAAAATCGCATAAAATCGCAACTTAACATGTTATTTCTAGCATATGACTATGATTTGCATTTCTAACCACTTCAACAATAATATATAGCAAATAGTGTTGTTTGCCAAGTTTCGTGCAAAACAAACCAAGTTTAAGCTACTTTATGCGAAAAAGTGCAAAAAACACGTAAAAACCCATAAAATCGCGACTCAACACGTAATTTCTAGCATATGCCTATGATTTACAATTCTAACCACTTAAACTCAATAGTATATACCAAATAGTGTTGTGTGCCAAGTTTCGTGCAAATAAAACCAAGTTTGAGCTACATTATGCGCCAAAGTGCCAAAAACACTAAAAAAACCCATAAAATCGCAACTTAACACGTAATTTCTAGCACATGACTATGATTTTCAATTCTAACCAGTTCAACACAATAATATATACCAAATAGTGTTGTGTGCAAAGTTTCGTGCAAAACAAACCAAGTTTGAGCTACTTTATGCACGAAAGTGCCAAAAAAGCTTAAAAACCCATAAAATCGCAACTTAACACGTAATTTCTAGCATATGACTATTATTTTCTATTCAAACCACTTCAACACTATTATATATACCAAATAGTGTTGTGTGCCAAGTTTCGTGCTAAAAAAACCAAGTTTGAGCTACTTTATGCACAAAAGTGCCAAAAAAAGCATAAAAACGCATAAAATTGCAACTTAACACGTAATTTCTAGCATATGACTATGATTTACAATTCTAACCACTTCAACACAATAATATATACCAAATAGTGTTGTGTGCCATGTTTCGTGCAAAACAAACCAAGTTTGAACTACTTTATGCGCAAAAGTGCCAAAAACACTTAAAAACCTATAAAATCGCAACTTAACCAGTAATTTCTAACATATGACTATGATTTTAAATTCCAACCACTTCAACACAATAATATATAACAATTGTTTTGTGTGCCAAGTTGCTTGCAAAACAAACCAAGTTTGACCTACTTTATGCCCAAATGTGCTAAAAACACTTAAAAACGCATAAAATCGCAATTTATCACGTAATTTCTAGCATATGACTATGTTTTTTTATTCTAACCACTTCAACACAATAATATATACGAAATAGTGTTGTGTGCCAAGTTTCGTGCAAAACAAACCAAATTTGAGATACATTATGCGCAGTAGTGCCAAAAACACTTAAAATCGCATAAAATCGTAACTTAACACGTAATTTCTAGCATATGACTATGTTTTTTTATTCTAACCACTTCAACACAATAATATATAGCAAATAGTGTTGTGTGCCATGTTTCGTACAAAACAAACCAAGTTTGAGCTACTTTATGCACGAAAGTGCCAAAAAGAGCTTAAAAACGCATAGATTCGCAACTTAACACGTAATTTCTAGCATATGACTATGATTTGCATTTCTAACCACTTCAACAACAATATATAGCAAATAGTGTTGTTTGCCAAGTTTTGTGCAAAACAAAACAAGTTTAAGCTACTTTATGCGCAAAAGTGCCAAAAACACTTAATAACCCAAAAAATCGCAACTCAACACGTAATTTCTAGCATATGCCTATGATTTACAATTCTAACCACTTCAACACAATATTATATACCAAATAGTGTTGTGTGCCAAGTTTCGTGCAAAACAAACCAAGTTTGAGCTAATTATGCGCTAAAGTGCCAAAAACACTAAAAAACCCATAAAATCGCAACTTAACACGTAATTTCTAGCATATGACTATGATTTATAATTCTAACCACTTCAAACAAATAATATATACCAAATAGTGTTGTGTGCCAAGTTTCGTGCAAAACAAACCAAGTTTGAGCTACTTTATGCGGAAAAGTGCAGAAAACACATAAAAACCCATAAAATCGCAACTTAACACGTAATTTCTAGCATATGACTTTGATCTTCAATTCTAACAACTTCAACAGAATAATATATACCAAATAGTGTTGTATGCCAAGTTTCGTGCAAAAAAAACAACTTTGAGCTACTTTATGCGCAAAAGTTCAAAAAACACTTTAAAACCCATAAAATCTCAACTCAACACGTAATTTCTAGCATATAACTATGATTTTCAATTCTAACCACTTCAACACAATAATATTTACCAAATAGTGTTGTGTGCCAAGTTCCGTGCAAAACAAACCAAGTTTGAGCTACTTTATGCGCAAAAGTGCCAAAAAGAAATAAAAACCCATAAAATCGCAACTTAACACGTAATTTCTAGCATATGACTATGATCTTCAATTCTAACCACTTCAACAGAATAATATATACCAAATAGTTTTGTATGCCAAGTTTCGTGCAAAAAGAACAACTTTGAGCTACTTTATGCGCAAAAGTGCAAATAACACTTAAAAACCCATAAAATCTCAACTTAACAGGTAATTTCTAGCATGTGACTATGATTTTTAATTCTAACCACTTCAACACAATAATACACAACAAATAGTGTTGTGTGCCAAGTTTCGTGCAAAACAAACCAAGTTAGAGCTACTTTATGCGCGAAAGTTCCAAAAACACTTCAAACCTCATAAAATTGCAACATAACACGTAATTTTTAGCATATGACTATGATTTTCAATTCTAAAAACTTCAACCCAAGAATACATACCAAATAGTGTTGTGTGCCAAATTTCGTGCAAAACAAACCAAGTTTGAGCTACTTTATGCGCGAAAGTGCCAAAAACATTTAAAAACCCATACAACTTAACACTTAATTTCTAGCATATGACTATGATTTTCAATTCTAACCACTTCAACACAATAATATATACCAAATAGTGTTGTGTGCCAATTTTCGTGCAAAACAAACCAAGTTTGAGCTACTTTACGCGCGAAAGTGGCAAAAAAGCTTAAAAACCCATAAAATCGCAACTTAACACGTAATTTCTTTCAATTCAAACCACTTCAACACAATTATATATACGAAATAGTGTTGTGTGCCAAATTTAGTGCTAAAAAAACCAAGTTTGAGCTACTTTATGCACAAAAGTGCCAAAAAAAGCATAAAAACACATAAAATTGCAACTTAACACGTAATTTCTATCATATGACTATGATTTACAATTCTAACCACTTCAACACAATAATATATACCAAATAGTGTTGTGTGCCAAGTTTCGTGCAAAACTAACCAAGTTTGAGCTACTTTATGCGCAAAAGTGCCAAAAACACTTAAAAACCTATAAAATCGCAACTTAACAAGTAATTTCTAGCATATGACTATGATCTTCAATTCTAACAACTTCAACACAATAATATATACCAAATAGTGTTGTGTGCCATGTTTCGTGCAAAACAAACCAAGTTTGAACTACTTTATGCGCAAAAGTGCCTAAAACACTTAAAAACCTATAAAATCGCAACTTAACCAGTAATTTCTAACATATGACTATGATTTGCAATTCTAACCACTTCAACACAATAATATATACCAATTGTTTTGTGAGCCAAGTTTCTTGCAAAACAAACCAAGTTTGACCTACTTTATGCCCAAATGTGCCAAAAACACTTAAAAACGCATAAAATCGCAATTTATCACGTAATTTCAAGCATATGACTATATTTTTTTTATTCTAACCACTTCAACACAATAATATATACGAAATAGTGTTGTGTGCCAAGTTTCGTGCAAAACAAACCAAATTTGAGATACTTTATGCGCAGTAGTGCCAAAAACACTTAAAATCGCATAAAATCGTAACTTAACACGTAATTTCTAGCATATGACTATGTTTTTTTATTCTAACCACTTCAACACAATAATATATACCAAATAGTGTTGTGTGCCATGTTTCGTACCAAACAAACCAAGTTTGAGCTACTTTATGCACGAAAGTGCCAAAAAGAGCTTAAAAACGCATAAAATCGCAACTTAACACGTAATTTCTAGCATATGACTAAAATTATCATTTCTAACCACTTCTACAATAATATATAGCAAACAGTTTTTTTTGCCAAGTTTCGTGCAAAACAAACCAAGTTTAAGCTACTTTATGCGCAAAAGTGCCAAAAACACTTAAAAACCCAAAAAATCGCAACTCAACACGTAATTTCTAGCATATGCCTATGATTTACAATTCTAACCACTTCAACACAATATTATGTACCAAATAGTGTTGTGTGCCAAGTTTCGTGCAAAACAAACCAAGTTTGAGCTACATTATGCGCTAAAGTGCCAAAAACACTAAAAAACCCATGAAATCGCAACTTAACACGTAATTTCTAGCATATGACTATGATTTATAATTCTAACCACTTTAACATAATAATATATACCAAATAGTGTTGTGTGCCAAGTTTCGTGCAAAACAAACCAAGTTTGAGCTACTTTATGCGGAAAAGTGCCAAAAACACATAAAAACCCATAAAATCGCAACTTAACACGTAATTTCTAGCATATGACTATGATTTTTAATTCTAACCACTTCAACAGAATAATATATACCAAATAGTGTTGTATGCCAAGTTTCGTGCAAAAAAAACAACTTTGAGCTACTTTATGCGCAAAAGTTCAAAAAACACTTTAAAACCCATAAAATCTCAACTCAACACGTAATTTCTAGCATATAACTATGATTTTCAATTCTAACCACTTCAGCACAATTCTAACCACTTCAGTTCCGTGCAAAACAAACCAAGTTTGAGCTACTTTATGCGCAAAAGTGCCAAAAAGACATAAAAACCCTTAAAATCGCAACTTAACACGTAATTTCTAGCATATGAATATGATCTTCAATTCTAACCACTTCAACAGAATAATATATACCAAATAGTTTTGTATGCCATGTTTCGTGCAAAAAGAACAACTTTGAGCTACTTTATGCGCAAAAGTGCAAATAACACTTAAAAACCCATAAAATCTCAACTTAACACGTAATTTCTAGCATGTGACTATGATTTTTAATTCTAACCACTTCAACACAATAATACATAACAAATAGTGTTGTGTCCCAAGTTTCGTGTAAAACAAACCAAGTTTGAGCTACTTTGTGCGCGAAAGTTCCGAAAACACTTCAAACCTCATAAAATTGCAACATAACACGTAATTTCTAGCATATGACTATGATTTTCAATTCTACCAACTTCAACCCAAGAATATATACCAAATAGTGTTGTGTGCCAAATTTCGTGCATAACAAACCAAGTTTGAGCTACTTTATGCGCGAAAGTGCCAAAAACACTTAAAAACCCATACAACTTAACACTTAATTTCTAGCATATGACTATGATTTTCAATTCTAACCACTTCAACACAATAATATATATCAAATAGTGTTGTGTGCCAAGTTTCGTGCAAAACAAACCAAGTTTGAACTACTTTATGCGCGAAAGTGCCAAAAAAGCTTAAAAACCCATAAAATCGCAACTTAACACGTAATTTCTAGCATATGACTATTAATTTCAATTCAAACCACTTCAACACAATTATATATACCAAATAGTGTTGTGTGCCAAGTTTGAGCTATTTTATGCACAAAAGTGCCAAAAAAAGCATAAAAACGCATAAAATTGCAACTTAACACGTAATTTTCTAGCATATGACTATGATTTACAATTCTAACCACTTCAACACAATAATATATACCAAATAGTGTTGTGTGCCAAGTTTCGTGCAAAACTAACCATGTTTGAGCTACTTTATGCGCAAAAGTGCCAAAAACACTTAAAAAACTATAAAATCGCAACTGAACAAGTAATTTCTAGCATATGACTATGATCTTCAATTCTAACCACTTCAACACAATAATATATACCAAATAGTGTTGTGAAACATGTTTCGTGCAAAACAAACCAAGTTTTAGCTACTTTATGCGCAAAAGTGCCAAAAACACTTAAAAACCTATAAAATCGCAACTGAACCAAAAATTTCTAGCATATGACTATGTTTTTTTATTCTATCCACTTCAACACAATAATATATACGAAATACTGTTGTGTACCAAGTTTCGTGCAAAACAAACCAAATTTGAGATACTTTATGCGCAATAGTGCCAAAAACACTTAAAATCACATAAAATCGCAACTTAACACGTAATTTCTAGCATATGACTATGTTTTTTTATTCTAACCACTTCAACACAATAATATATACCAAATAGTGTTGTGTGCCATGTTTCGTACAAAACAAACAAAGTTCGAGCTACTTTATGCACGAAAGTGCCAAAAAAAGCTTAAAAACGCATAAAATCGCAACTTAACACGTATTTCTAGCATATGACTATGATTTGCATTTATAACCACTTCAACAATAATATATAGCAAATAGTGTTGTTTGCCAAGTTTCGTGCAAAACAAACCAAGTTTAAGCTACTTTATGCGCAAAAGTGCCAAAAACACTTAAAAACCCATGAAAATCGCAACTCAACACGTAATTTCTAGCGTATGCCTATGATTTATAATTCTAACCACTTCAACTCAATATTATATACCAAATAGTGTTGTGTGCCAAGTTTCGTGCAAATAAAACCAAGTTTGAGCTACATTATGCGCTAAAGTGCCAAAAACACTAAAAAACCCATAAAATCGCAACTTAACACTTAATTTCTAGCATATGACTATGATTTTCAATTCTAACCACTTTAACACAATAATATATACCAAATAGTGTTGTGTGCCATATTTCGTGCAAAACAAACCAAGTTTGAGCTACTTTATGCGCGAAAGTGCCAAAAAAGCTTAAAAACCCATAAAATCGCAACTTAACACGTAATTTCTAGCATATGACTGTTATTTTCAATTCAAACCACTTCAACGCAATTATATATACCAAGTAGTGTTGTGTGCCAAGTTTCGTGCTAAAAAAACCAAGTTTGAGCTACTTTATGCACAAAAGTGCCAAAAAAAGCATAAAAACGCATAATATTGAAACTTAACACGTAATTTCTAGCATATGACTATGATTTACAATTCTAACCACTTCAACACAATAATATATACCAAATAGTGTTGTGTGCCAAGTTTCGTGAAAAACTAACCAAGTTTGAGCTACTTTATGCGCAAAAGTGCCAAAAACACTTAAAAACCTATAAAATCGCAACATTACAAGTAATTTCTAGCATATGACTATGATCTTTAATTCTAACCACTTCAACACAATAATATATACCAAATAGTGTTGTGTGCCAAGTTTCGTACAAATAAAACCAAGTTTGAGCTACATTATGCGCTAAAGTGCCAAAAACACATAAAAACCCATAAAATCGCAACTTAACACGTAATTTCTAGCATATGACTATGATCTTCAATCCTAACCACTTCAACAGAATAATATATACCAAATAGTGTTGTATGCCAAGTTTCGTGCAAAAAAAAACAACTTTGATCTACTTTATGCGCAAAAGTGCAAAAAACACTTAAAAACCCATAAAATCTCAACTCAACACGTAATTTCTAGCATATGACTATGATTTTCAATTCTAACCACTTCAACACAATAATACATAACAAATAGTGTTGTGTGCCAAGTTTCGTGCAAAACAAACCAAGTTTGAGCTACTTTATGCGCGAAAGTGCCAAAAAACACTTCAAACCTCATAAAATCGCAACTGAACACGTAATTTCTAGCATATGACTTTGATTTTAAATTCTAACAACTTCAACCCAAGAATATATACCAAATAGTGTTGTGTGCCAAATTTCGTGCAAAACAAACCAAGTTTGAGCTACTTTATGCACGAAAGTGCCAAAAACACTTAAAAACCCATACAACTTAACACTTAATTTCTAGCATATGACTATGATTTTCAATTCTAACCACTTCAACATAATAATATATACCAAATAGTGTTGTGTGCCAAGTTTCGTGCAAAACAAACCAAGTTTGAGCTACTTTATGCGCAAAAGTGCCAAAAAAGCTTAAAAACCCATAAAATCGCAACTTAACACGTAATTTCTAGCATAGGACTATTACTTTTCAATTCAAACCACTTCAACACAATTATATATACCAAATAGTGTTTTGTGCCAAGTTTCGTGCTAAACAAACCAAGTTTGAGCTACTTTATGCACAAAAGTGCCAAAAAAAAGCATAAAAACGCATAAAATTGCAACTTAACACGTAATTTCTAGCATATGACAATGATTTACAATTCTAACCACTTCAACACAATAATATATACCATATAGTGTTGTGTGCCAAGTTTCGTGCAAAACAAACCAAGTTTGAGCTACTTTATGCGCTAAAGTGCCAAAACACTTAAAAACCTATAAAATCGCAACTTAACAAGTAATATCTAGCATATGACTATGATCTTGAATTCTAACCACTTAAATACAACAATATATACCAAATAGTTTTGTATGCCTAGTTTCGTGCAAAAAAAACAACTTTGAGCTACTTTATGTGTAAAAGTTGAAAAAACACTTTAAAACCAATAAAATCTCAACTCAACACGTAATTTCTAGCATACAACTATGATTTTCAATTCTAACCACTTCAACACAATAATACATAACAAATAGTGTTGTGTGCCAAGTTTCCTGCAAAAAAAACCAAGTTTGAACTACTTTATGCGCGAAAGTGCCAAAAACACTTTAAACCTCATAAAATCGCAACTTAACACATAATTTCTAGCATATGACTATGATTTTCAATTCTAACCACTTCAACCCAAGAATATATATCAAATAGTGTTGTGTGCCAAATTTCGTGCAAAACAAACCAAGTTTGAGCTACTTTATGCGCGAATGTGCCAAAAACACTTAAAAACCCATAAAATCGCAACACTTAATTTCTAGCATATGACTATGATTTTCAAGTGTAACTACTTCAACACAATAATATATACCAACTAGTGTTGTGTGCCATGTTTCGTGCAAAACAAACCAAGTTAGAGCTACTTTACGCGCGAAAGTGCCAAAAAAGCTTAAAAACCCATAAAATCGCAACTTAACACGTAATTTCTAGCATATGACTATGATTTACAATTCTAACCACTTCAACACAGTAATATATACCAAACAGTGTTGTGTGCCAAGTTTCGTGCAAAACAAACCAAGTTTGAGCTACTTTATGCGCAAAAGTGCCAAAAAGACAAAAAAATCCATAAAATCGCAACTTAACACGTAATTTCTAGCATATGACTATGATCTTCAATTCTAACCACTTCAACAGAATAATATATACCAAATAGTTTTTTATGCCAAGTTTCGTGCAAAAAAAACAACTTTGAGCTGCTTTATGCCCAAATGTGCCAAAAACACTTAAAAACGCATAAAATCGCAACTTATCACGTAATTTCTAGCATATGACTATGTTTTTTTATTCTAACCACTTCAACACAATATTATATACCAAATAGTGTTGTGTGCCAAGTTTCGTGCAAAACAAACCAAGTTTGAGCTACTTTATGCGCAAAAGTGCCAAAAAACACTTAAAAACCTATAAAATCGCAACTTAACAAGTAATTTCTAGCATATTACTATGATCTTCAATTCTAACCACTTGAACACAATAATATATACGAAATAGTGTTGTATGCCAAGTTTCGTGTAAAAAAAACAACTTTGAGCTACTTTATGCACAAAAGTTAAAAAAACACTATAAAACCCATAAAATCTTAACTCAACACGTAATTTCTAGCATATAACTATGATTTTCAATTCTAACCACTTCAACACAATAATACATAACAAATAGTGTTGTGTGCCAAGTTTCGTGCAAAACAAACCAAGTTTGAGCTACTTTATGCGTGAAATTGCCAAAAACACTTCAAACCTCATAAAATCGCAACTTAACACATAATTTCTAGCATATGACTATGATTTTCAATTCTAACCACTTCAACCCAAGAATATATATCAAATAGTGTTGTGTGCCAAATTTCGTGCAAAACAAACCAAGTTTGAGCTACTTTCACTAGTGGAAAAAAACGTATTTGTTGCTTATTATTTGCTGCGGTTATTGTATATACGCAGCAATAAATAGGAAAAAGAATAAGAAAAAAAAAAAGCCAAACAATTGCTGCGGTTTTTGGACATAACCGCAGCAAATAATCAATTGCAAGCTTAATTGCTGCGGTTAAGCTTGTGACCGCAGCAAATAACCGTCTCAATTACCTTAATTGCTGCGGTTAATGTGGGGCCCGCAGCAAATACGTTTAAAGCACTTGAAAATTATGTCAGCAGCATTAATTGCTGCGGTTTATCTCTTTGACCGCAGCAAATAGCATATTAAAATGGCATTTTCATAAAATAAAACCCTTAAGCTTCTCTTTCATTACCACAAACAAACACACGCACGCGAACAGCAGTGCTTCTTCAAACTTCATCTTCATCAAACTTCATCAAACTTCATCATCTTCTTCATTGAAAAAACATCGAACATTATCAAACTTCTTCAAGAAACTCAAATCAAGTGCAGCAGCCATGGCCGCCTTCTTCACCTCGATTCTCTAAACAACACAATAACAATATTCCTTCTTGCCTTCGATTTTCGAAGAAATAAGGGGTAGTTGGGTTCCCTTTGATTGCTGGGGCGTGAATTTGAAGCAAACAATCAACTTCTTGTTTTTCCTTTGAAATAGACGCCCAATTCTTCCTGCAAATTATGGTAATTGTTTTATCTATTCAATTCTTTTGTAAAGCGTAAATTTCAACCTAATTTTACTGAAATTTTGGGTTTTAGTGATTGATATTAGTTACTGAACGTTCGATTGCGAACCTTTGTGGTTATCCGCTGTGCCCTAATTTGTTGCCAAAATACCCTAGAAAAGTTCCAAGTCATTATCGAATTCTTCCATCAAAGGTGAGATGAAATCGTGAATTAAGATTTTCTTCGTAGATAAATAATTTCGATTGTTGAATTGTATTGTTGCTGGACGTATTCAATTTATGGCTGCGCATTACAGGATTTGAACCAGAGAATGCCAAGCCGAATGTGCAAACTGATTCAGTTCCAAACGAGATTGACTAAGGTTACTGTCATGTCCAGTGAAGATACTACTAGATCCACGAAGGTTTCGATTGACTTTAAGCTAAATAAATTCTGTTGTTTGGTGTTGTAGTGTTTTGCTGTTGGTGTTTGTTTTTGGGCATAGCTCCTACTATTTTGATTGCAGCTACATATTTCAGTTGTTGTGCCCTTTATTAGGTTGAGTAGTTGGTTTTAGAGTAGGTGGTAAGTGTTGGTTTTGTTTAGGTTTGAGAGAATTGTTAGTAGTTTTAGCTTTAAATCTTAGTGTTCCGTTGCAAATATATTGATTGGAGTCTAGCTAAGGTTTGGGTTGTCTGTTGCTCTGCCATTGACTGCGGAGAAGGAACACAAAGAATATCCTTTGTATTTCAATGGGCCAAAGCCATTTGCGTGTACGGTTAAGGCTGGAGAGATGTTATACTTGTAAGTCCCTCTTATGCTCATTCATGTCATCGTGTTTCTTCCTTTAGAATGTCAAAATTTTTATTTACAACTTGTCTTGTGAAAGCATGTATATAAACAGTTTGAACTAGTTTTCTCTAATGATCGCCCAATGACCACCGAGGGTCTCCAGTTTTCCACGCAGAGAGGTCTTTGTTTCTGGATTGTGGTTGTGATTTAAAGGAAGAGTTTTCGTACTGCACATGTAGGAAGGTTTCCGTTGACGGTAATTTGGGTTATTGGCTGTATAAATATCGTATGTTACTTGGACTCGGAACTCATATCCCACACGTGTACGTGTCCAAGTGTCAGACTTAACTAATGAAATCACTCGCAAAGGGAGTTTTTTTTTTAAATTCCACAAGCTACTTTTTGGGGAAGGGGTTATTGGCACGAGTGCTTTATTGTTCTCTGTTATCCATTTTGGAAAGATCTTTTATTGCTCAGTCTAAGAGAGGTATTTTAACCTTGAAATATCCAATCGAGCATGGTATTGTGAGCAATTGGGATGACATGGAAGAGATTTGGCATCACACTTTCTACAATGAACTTCGAGGGTTATGCCTTGAAATGGCTGGGGCTTTGTAAGTATTGTGCAACTAATCTTCTCCCCCTCTCCCCCGCCCTCCCCCCCCCCCCCCCCCCCCCCGCCCCCCCTCGAGAAATCCAGAGCTATGAGATTAGAGCTCATTATAAAAATATTTTTTTGTTCGCTGCTCTTGCTTATTTTACGAGGGAGCCACTACTATGTCACCTTCTGGATTAATCTTCCTTGTGCCAAGTTTTCAAGTATTTCTCAAGTTAACACTGAGATTCTGAGGAATTGAGCTGTATGTTTGTGATAGATTTTTCCAGAGGACAGCCAATATTTGCACTATGCAAACTCTTCTTAATGATAATTATGTACACTTTTTCCCAAGATATACAGCAAGCTGCTTCTTGGAGTGTTTTGAATAGTGTTTGTGGAGTGTAGCTGGTAAAGATTGATAGCAGTCTTAGGTAGGGAGGAGTATGAATTAGATATGCACGATATATGAGAGCATGATATGCTTGTTTTGTATTTTTATCAGCAAAGATATTCTCATTGGTTTTTTTACCCGTTTGCAGCATTATGTTTAATTATGATTCTTTTCTTGAATAGGTGCTGAGGAGCCCAAAAATGCCAAATCAGAGGCGTCCTCCGAGCAGCCACAGGTTGGAGAAGGGACACCTCCTGCTTCCCGACCTGGAATGCCGCCAAATCCTTTTGATTTCTCAGCTATGTCTGGCTTGCTTAATGTATATGTCCTTTCTTTCTTTGTAATCATTTTATCTTGGATACTCGTTGACTGCTATACATGATTTTCTAAAACCAGTATCTTTATCGACTTCAACAATGGTAGTAATTGGTGTTGATCACTGTGTCATTTCCTTCTCATGTCCTTGAATACTGTAGTTTCAGATCTTCTGCATTGGTTTACTGAATATCAGAGCACTCTTTTGTTGATGTGTATGATGTCAAAATGTAGGATCCAAGCATCAAGGAACTGGCTGAGCAGATAGCTAAAGATCCTTCTTTCAATCAGATGGCTGAGCAGTTGCAGAAAACCTTTCATGGTGGTTTTAATTAGCTATAGATTTTAATTTAGCTATGTTGCTGGCCTATATTATAATTTAGCTATTTGTAATTAGTATAGATTTTAATTACTATATAACTTTAATGTATATTTTACTTACTATAGATTTTGGTTGGTTTGTATGTTTGATGAAATTGGGTGCTCAAGCATTGTTGCTGCAAAGGATGATCAAACATTGTTGTTATTTAGTGGGGAAGAGACTCCCAACGAAAAAAGAAAAAAAAAAAAAAAAAAAAATTTTTTTTTTTTTTTTATTTGCTGCGGTTTAGCCAAAAACCGCAGCAAATAAGGGGGGTTATTTGCTGCGGTTTTACACATGACCGCAGCAAATAACCCCTCTTATTTGCTGCGGTTTTTGCCCATGATCGCAACAAATAATGCCTTTTGCTGCGGTTGTTAACCGCAGCATTTAAAATAGGACATTTGCTGCTACCACAATTGCTGGGGGCCAAAACCGCAGCAAATAATGGCCAAAAAGCCGCAGCAAATGAGGTTTTTTCCACTAGTATTTATGCGCGAATATGCCAAAAACACTTAAAAACCCATAAAATCGCAACACTTAATTTCTAGCATATGACTATGATTTTCAATTCTAACTACTTCAACACAATAATATATACCAAATAGTGTTGTATGCCAAGTTTCGTGCAAAACAAACCAAGTTAGAGCTACTTTAGGCGCGAAAGTGCCAAAAAAGCTTAAAAACCCATAAAATCGCAACTTAACACGTAATTTCTAGCATATGACTATGATTTACAATTCTAACCACTTCAACACAGTAATATATACCAAATAGTGTTGTGTGCCAAGTTTCGTGCAAAACAAACCAAGTTTGAGCTACTTTATGCGCAAAAGTGCCAAAAAGACATAAAAACCCATAAAATCGCAACTTAACACGTAAGTTCTAGCATATGACTATGATCTTCAATTCTAACCACTTCAACAGAATAATATATACCAAATAGTTTTGTATGCCAAGTTTCGTGCAAAAAAAACAACTTTGAGCTACTTTATGCCCAAATTTGCCAAAAACACTTAAAAACGTATAAAATCGCAACTTATCACGTAATTTCTAGCATATGACTATGTTTTTTTATTCTAACCACTTCAACACAATAATATATACGAAATAGTGTTGTGTGCCAAGTTTCGTGCAAAACAAACCAAGTTTGAGCTACTATATGCGCAAAAGTGCCAAAAACACTTAAAAACCTATAGTGCATAATTCTATGATCTTCAATTCTAACCACTTCAACACAATAATATATACCAAATAGTGTTGTATGCCAAGTTTCGTGCAAAACAAACTAAGTTAGAGCTACTTTATGCGCGAATGTGCCAAAAAAGCGTAAAAACGCATAAAATCGCAACTTAACACGTAATTTCTGGCATATGACTATGATTTACAATTCTAACCACTTCAACACAATAATATATACCAAATAGTGTTGTGTGCCAAGTTTCGTGCAAAACAAACCAAGTTTGAGCTACTTTATGCGCAAAAGTGCCAAAAACACATAAAAACCCATAAAATCGCAACTTAACACGTAATTTCTAGCATATGACTATGATCTTCAATTCTAACCACTTCAACAAAATAATATATACCAAATAGTGTTGTATGCCAAGTTTCGTGCAAAAAAAAACAACTTTGAGCTACTTGATGCGCAAAAGTGCAAAAAACACTTTAAAACCCATAAAATCTCAACTCAACACGTAATTTCTAGGATATAACTATGATTTTCAATTCTAACCACTTCAACACAACAATACATAACAAATAGTGTTGTGTGCCACGTTTCGTGCAAAACAAACCAAGTTTGAGCTACTTTATGCGCGAAAGTGCCAAAAACACTTCAAACCTCATAAAATCGCAACTTACCACATAATTTCTATCATATGACTATGATTTTCAATTCTAACCACTTCAACCCAAGAATATATATCAAATAGTGTTGTGTGCAAAATTTCGTGCAAAACAAACCACGTTTGAGCTACTTTATGCGCGAATGTGCCAAAAACACTTAAAAACCCATAAAATCGCAACACTTAATTTCTAGCATATGACTATGATTTTCAATTCTAACTACTTCAACACAATAATATATACCAAATAGTGTTGTGTGCCAAGTTTCGTGCAAAACAAACCAAGTTAGAGCTACTTTAGGCGCGAAAGTGCCAAAAAAGCTTAAAAACCCATAAAATCGCAACCTAACACGTAATTTCTAGCATATGACTATGATTTACAATTCTAACCACTTCAACACAGTAATATATACCAAATAGTGTTGTGTGCCAAGTGACGTGCAAAACAAACCAAGTTTGAGCTACTTTATGCGCAAAAGTGCCAAAAAGACATAAAAACCCATAAAATCGCAACTTAACACGTAATTTCTAGCATATGACTATGATCTTCAATTCTAACCACTTCAACAGAATAATATATACAAAATAGTTTTGTATGCCAAGTTTCGTGCAAAAAAAACAACTTTGAGCTACTTTATGCCCAAATGTGCCAAAAACACTTAAAAACGCATAAAATCGCAACTTATCAAGTAATTTCTAGCATATGACTATGTTTTTTTATTCTAACCACTTCAACACAATAATATATACGAAATAGTGTTGTGTGCCAAGTTTCGTGCAAAACAAACCAAGTTTGAGCTACTTTATGCGCAAAAGTGCCAAAAACACATAAAAACCCATAAAATCGCAACTTAACACGTAATTTCTAGTATATGACTATGATCTTCAATTCTAACCACTTCAACAAAATAATATATACCAAATAATGTTGTATGCCAAGTTTCGTGCAATAAAAAACAACTTTGATCTACTTTATGCGCAAAAGTGCAAAAAACACTTAAAAACCCACAAAATCTCAACTCAACACGGAATTTCTAGCATATGACTATGATTTTCAATTCTAACCACTTCAACACAATAATACATACCAAATAGTGTTGTGTGCGAAGTTTCGTGCAAAACAAACCTAGTTTGAGCTACTTTTTGCGCGAAAGTGCCAAAAACACTTAAAACCTCATAAAATCGCAACTGAACACGTAATTTCTTGCATATGACTATGATTTTAATTTCTAACCACTTCAACCCAAGAACTTTATGCGCGAAAGTGCCAAAAACACTTAAAAACCCATAAAATCGTAACTTAACACGTAATTTCTATCATATGACTTTGATTTTAAATTCTAACTACTTAACCACAATAATATATACCAAAAAGCATTGTGTGCCAAGTTTCGTGCAAAACAAACCAAGTTTGAGCTACTTTATGCGCGAAAGTGCCAAAAAATCATAAAAACCCATAGAATCGCAACCTAACACGTAATTTCTAGCATAATGACTATTATTTTCAACACAAAAATATATACTAAATAGTGTTGTGTGCCAAGTTTCGTGCAAAACAAACGAAGTTTGAGCTATTTTATGCACGAAAGTGCCAAAAAAAGAATAAAAACGCATAAAATTGCAACTTTACACGTAATTTCTAGCATATGACTATGAATTCTAACCACTTCAACACAATAATATATACCAAATAGTGTTGTGTGCTAAGTTTCGTGCAAAACAAACAAAGTTTGAGCTACTTTATGCGCGAAAGTGCCAAAAACACTTAAAACCTTATAAAATCGCAACTTAACACGTAATTTCTAGCATATGACTATGATTTTCAATTCTAACCACTTCAACCCAAGAATATATACCAAATAGAATTGTGTGCCAAATTTCGTGCAAAACAAACCAAGTTTGAGCTACTTTATGCGCGAAAGTGCCAAAAACACTTAAAAACCCATAAAATCGCAACTTAACACGTAATTTCTAGCATGTGACTATGATCTTCAATTCTAACCACTTCAACAGAATAATATATACCACATAGTGTTGTATGCCAAGTTCGTGCAAAAAAAACAACTTTGAGCTACTTTATGCGCAAAAGTGCAAAAAACACATAAAAACCCAAAAAATCGCAACTTAATACGTAATTTCAAGCATATGACTATGATTTGCAATTCTAACCATTCCAACACAATAATATATACCAAATAGTGTTGTGTGCCACGTCTCGTGTAAAACAAACCAAGTTTGACGTACATTATGTGCAAAAGTGCCAAAAACACTTAAAAACACATAAAATCGCAACTTATCACGTAATTTCTAGCATATGACTATGATTTACAATTCTAACCACTTCAACACAATAATATATATCAAATAGTGTTGTGTGCCAAGTTTCGTGTAAAACAAACCAAGTTTAAGCTAATTTATGCGCGAAAGTGACAAAAACACTTAAAAACGCATAAAATCGCAACTTAACACGTAATTTCTAGCATATGACTATGATTTTCAATTCTAACCACTTCAACACAATAGTATAAAACAAATAGTGTTGTGTGCCAAGTTTCGTGCAAAACAAACCAACTTTGAGCAAAAGTGCCAAAAACACTTAAAAACCCACAAAATCGCAACTCAACACGTAATATCTAGCATATGACTATGATTTACAATTCTAACCACTTCAACACAATAATATATACCAAATAGTGTTGTTGTGCCAAGTTTCGTGCAAAACAAACCAAGTTTCAGCTACTTTATGCGCAAAAGTGCCAAAAACACTTAAAAACGCATAAAATCGCAACTTAACACGTAATTTCTAGGCATATGACTATGATCTTCAATTCTAACCACTTCAACAGAATAATATATACAAAATAGTTTTTGTATGCCAAGTTTCGTGCAAAAAAAAACAACTTTGAGCTACTTTATGCCCAAATGTGCCAAAAACACTTAAAAACGCATAAAATCGCAACTTATCAAGTAATTTCTAGCATATGACTATGTTTTTTTATTCTAACCACTTCAACACAATAATATATACGAAATAGTGTTGTGTGCCAAGTTTCGTGCAAAACAAACCAAGTTTGAGCTACTTTATGCGCAAAAGTGCCAAAAACACATAAAAACCCATAAAATCGCAACTTAACACGTAATTTCTAGTATATGACTATGATCTTCAATTCTAACCACTTCAACAAAATAATATATACCAAATGATGTTGTATGCCAAGTTTTCGTGCAATAAAAAACAACTTTGATCTACTTTATGCGCAAAAGTGCAAAAAACACTTAAAAACCCCACAAAATCTCAACTCAACACGTAATTTCTAGCATATGACTATGATTTTCAATTCTAACCACTTCAACACAATAATACATACCCAATAGTGTTGTGTGCGAAGTTTCGTGCAAAACAAACCTAGTTTGAGCTACTTTTTGCGGCGAAAATGCCAAAAACACTTCAAACCTCATAAAATCGCAACTGAACACGTAATTTCTTGCATATGACTATGATTTTAATTTCTAACCACTTCAACCCAAGAACTTTATGCGCGAAAGTGCCAAAAACACTTAAAAACCCATAAAATCGCAACTTAAACACGTAATTTCTATCATATGACTTTGATTTTTAAATTCTAACCACTTAACCACAATAATATATACCAAAAAGCATTGTGTGCCAAGTTTCGTGCAAAACAAACCAAGTTTGAGCTACTTTATGCGCGAAAGTGCCAAAAAATCATAAAAACCCATAGAATCGCAACCTAACACGTAATTTCTAGCATAATGACTATTATTTTCAACACAAAAATATATACTAAATAGTGTTGTGTGCCAAGTTTCGTGCAAAACAAACGAAGTTTGAGCTACTTTATGCACGAAAGTGCCAAAAAAAGAATAAAAACGCATAAAATTGCAACTTTACACGTAATTTCTAGCATATGACTATGAATTCTAACCACTTCAACACAATAATATATACCAAATAGTGTTGTGTGCTAAGTTTCGTGCAAAACAAACAAAGTTTGAGCTACTTTATGCGCGAAAGTGCCAAAAACACTTAAAACCTTATAAAATCGCAACTTAACACGTAATTTCTAGCATATGACTATGATTTTCAATTCTAACCACTTCAACCCAAGAATATATACCAAATAGAATTGTGTGCCAAATTTCGTGCAAAACAAACCAAGTTTGAGCTACTTTATGCGCGAAAGTGCCAAAAACACTTAAAAACCCATAAAATCGCAACTTAACACGTAATTTCTAGCATGTGACTATGATCTTCAATTCTAACCACTTCAACAGAATAATATATACCACATAGTGTTGTATGCCAAGTTCGTGCAAAAAAAACAACTTTGAGCTACTTTATGCGCAAAAGTGCAAAAAACACATAAAAACCCAAAAAATCGCAACTTAATACGTAATTTCAAGCATATGACTATGATTTGCAATTCTAACCATTCCAACACAATAATATATACCAAATAGTGTTGTGTGCCACGTCTCGTGTAAAACAAACCAAGTTTGACGTTACATATGTGCAAAAGTGCCAAAAACACTTAAAAACACATAAAATCGCAACTTATCACGTAATTTCTAGCATATGACTATGATTTACAATTCTAATCACTTCAACACAATAATATATATCAAATAGTGTTGTTGTGCCAAGTTTCGTGCAAAACAAACCAAGTTTCAGCTAATTTATGCGCGAAAGTGACAAAAACACTTAAAAACGCATAAAATCGCAACTTAACACGTAATTTCTAGCATATGACTATGATTTTCAATTCTAACCACTTCAACACAATAGTATAAAACAAATAGTGTTGTGTGCCAAGTTTCGTGCAAAACAAACCAACTTTGAGCAAAAGTGCCAAAAACACTTAAAAACCCACAAAATCGCAACTCAACACGTAATATCTAGCATATGACTATGATTTACAATTCTAACCACTTCAACACAATAATATATACCAAATAGTGTTGTGTGCCAAGTTTCGTGCAAAACAAACCAAGTTTCAGCTACTTTATGCGCAAAAGTGCCAAAAACACTTAAAAACGCATAAAATCGCAACTTAACACGTAATTTCTAGCATATGATTATGATTTTCAATTCTAACCACTTCAACACAATAATATAAAACAAATAGTGTTGTGTGCCATGTTTCGTGCAAAACAAACCAAGTTTGAGCTACTTTATGCGCGAAATTGCCAAAAACACTTAAAAAACCCATAAAATCGCAACTTAACACGTAATTTCTATCATATGACTATGATTTTAAATTCTAACCACTTAACCACAATAATAGATACCAGAAAGCATTGTGTGCCAAGTTTCGTGCAAAACAAACCAAGTTTGAGCTACTTTATGCGCGAAAGTGCCAAAAAATCATAAAAAACCCATAGAATCGCAACCTAACACGTAATTTCTAGCATAAATGACTATTATTTTCAACACAAATATATATACTAAATAGTGTTGTGTGCCAAGTTTCGTGCAAAACAAACGAAGTTTGAGCTACTTTATGCACGAAAGTGCCAAAAAAAGAATAAAAACGCATAAAATTGCAACTTTACACGTAATTTCTAGCATATGACTATGAATTCTAACCACTTCAACACAATAATATATACCAAATAGTGTTGTGTGCTAAGTTTCGTGCAAAACAAACAAAGTTTGAGCTACTTTATGCGCGAAAGTGCCAAAAACACTTAAAACCTTATAAAATCGCAACTTAACACGTAATTTTCTAGCATATGACTATGATTTTCAATTCTAACCACTTCAACCCAAGAATATATACCAAATAGAATTGTGTGCCAAATTTCGTGCAAAACAAACCAAGTTTGAGCTACCTTTATGCGCGAAAGTGCCAAAAGAACACTTAAAAAACCCATAAAATCGCAACTTAACACGTAATTTCTAGCATGTGACTATGATCTTCAATTCTAACCCACTTCAACAGAATAATATATACCACATAGTGTTGTATGCCAAGTTCGTGCAAAAAAAACAACTTTGAGCTACTTTATGCGCAAAAGTGCAAAAAACACACATAAAAACCCAAAAAATCGCAACTTAATACGTAATTTCAAGCATATGACTATGATTTGCAATTCTAACCATTCCAACACAATAATATATACCAAATAGTGTTGTGTGCCACGTCTCGTGTAAAACAAACCAAGTTTGACGTACATTATGTGCAAAAGTGCCAAAAACACTTAAAAACACATAAAATCGCAACTTATCACGTAATTTCTAGCATATGACTATGATTTACAATTCTAACCACTTCAACACAATAATATATATCAAATAGTGTTGTGTGCCAAGTTTCGTGCAAAACAAACCAAGTTTCAGCTAATTTATGCGCGAAAGTGACAAAAAACACTTAAAAACGCATAAAATCGCAACTTAACACGTAATTTCTAGCATATGACTATGATTTTCAATTCTAACCACTTCAACACAATAGTATAAAACAAATAGTGTTGTGTGCCAAGTTTCGTGCAAAACAAACCAACTTTTGAGCAAAAGTGCCAAAAACACTTAAAAACCCACAAAATCGCAACTCAACACGTAATATCTAGCATATGACTATGATTTACAATTCTAACCACTTCAACACAATAATATATACCAAATAGTGTTGTGTGCCAAGTTTCGTGCAAAACAAACCAAGTTTCAAGCTACTTTATGCGCAAAAGTGCCAAAAACACTTAAAAACGCATAAAATCGCAACTTAACACGTAATTTCTAGCATATGATTATGATTTTCAATTCTAACCACTTCAACACAATAATATAAAACAAATAGTGTTGTGTGCCATGTTTCGTGCAAAACAAACCAAGTTTGAGCTACTTTAATGCGCGAAATTGCCAAAAACACTTAAAAACCCATAAAATCGCAACTTAACACGTAATTCTATCATATGACTATGATTTTAAATTCTAACCACTTAACCACAATAATATATACCAGAAAGCATTGTGTGCCAAGTTTCGTGCAAAACAAACCAAGTTTGAGCTACTTTATGCGCGAAAGTGCCAAAAAATCATAAAAACCCATAGAATCGCAACCTAACACGTAATTTCTAGCATAATGACTATTATTTTCAACACAAAATATATATACTAAATAGTGTTGTGTGCCAAGTTTCGTGCAAAACAAACGAAGTTTGAGCTACTTTATGCACGAAAGTGCCAAAAAAAGAATAAAAACGCATAAAATTGCAACTTTTACACGTAATTTCTAGCATATGACTATGAATTCTAACCACTTCAACACAATAATATATACCAAATAGTGTTGTGTGCTAAGTTTCGTGCAAAACAAGAAAAGTTTGAGCTACTTTATGCGCAAAAGTTCCAAAAACATTTAAAAACCCATAAAAATCGCAACTTAACACGTAATTTCTAGCATGTGACTATGATCTTCAATTCTAACCACATCAACAGAATAATATATACCACATAGTGTTGTATGCCAAGTTCGTGCAAAAAAAAACAACTTTAAGCTACTTTATGCGCAAAAGTGCAAAAAGCACATAAAAACCCAAAAAAATCGCAACTTAATACGTAATTTCTAGCATATGACTATGATTTGCAATTCTAACCACTACAACACAATAATATATACCTAATAGTGTTGTGTGTGCCACGTCTCGTGCAAAACAAACCAAGTTTGACGTACATTATGTGCAAAAGTGCCAAAAACACTTAAAAACACATAAAATCGCAAACTTATCACGTAATTTCTAGCATATGACTATGATTTACAATTCTAACCACTTCAACACAATAATATATAACAAATAGTGTTGTGTGCCATGTTTCGTGAAAAACAAACCAAGTTTGAGCTTTTTTATGCGCAAAAGTACCAAAAACACTAAAAAAACCCTATAAAATCACAATTTAACAAGTAATTTCTAGCATATTACTATGATTTCAATTCTAACCACTTCAACACAATAATATATACCAAATAGTGTTGTGTGCCAAGTTTCGTGCAAAACAAACCAAGCTTGAGCTACTTTATGCGCAAAAGTGCCAAAAACGCTTTAAAAACCTTTAAAATCGCAACTTAACACGTAATTTCTAGCATATGACTATGATTTTCAATTTTAACCACTTCAACACAAATAATATAAAACAAACAGTGTTGTGTGCCAAGTTTCGTGCAAAACAAACCAAGTTTGAGGTAGTTTATGCGCAAAAGTTCCAAAAAAACTTAAAAAACCCATAAAATCGCAACTTAACACGTAATTTCTAGAATGTGATTATGATCTTCATTTCTAACCACTTCAACAGAATAATATATACCACATAGTGTTGTATGCCAAGTTTCGTGCAAAAAAAACAACTTTGAGCTACTTTATGCGCAAAAGTGCAAAAAACATATAAAAACCCAAAAAATCGAAACTTAACACGTAATTTCTAGCGTATGACTATGATTTGCAATTCTAACCATTCCAACACAATAATATATACCAAATAGTGTTGTGTGCCACGTCTCGTGCAAAAACAAACCATGTTTGACGTACATTATGTGTAAAAGTGCCAAGAACACTTAAAAACACATAAAATCGCAACTTATCACGTAATTTCAAGCATATGACTATGATTTACAATTCTAACCACTTCAACACAATAATATATAACAAATAGTGTTGTTTGCCATGTTTTGTGCAAAACAAACCAAGTTTGAGCTACTTTATGCGCAAAAGTACCAAAAACACTTTAAAAGCTATAAAATCGCAATTTAAACAAGTAATTTCTAGCATATTAATATGATTTCAATTCTAACCACTTCAACAGAATAATATATACCAAAGAGTGTTTGTGTACCAAGTTTCGTGCAAAACAAACCAAGTTTGAGCTATTTTATTCGCAAAAGTGCCAAAAACGCTTTAAAAACCTTTAAAATCGCAACTCAACACGTAATATCTAGCATATGAATATGATTTACAATTCTAACCACTTCAACACAATAATATATATCAAATAGTGTTGTGTGCCAAGTTTCGTGCAAAACAAACCAAGTTTCAGCTAATTTATGCGCGAAAGTGACAAAAAACACTTAAAAACGCATAAAATCGCAACTTAACACGTAATTTCTAGCATATGACTATGATTTTCAATTCTAACCACTTCAACTCTATAGTATAAAACAAATAGTGTTGTGTGCCAAGTTTCGTGCAAAACAAACAAACTTTGAGCAAAAGTGCCAAAAACACTTAAAAACCCACAAAATCGCAACTCAACACGTAATATCTAGCATATGACTATGATTTACAATTCTAACCACTTCAACACAATAATATATACCAAATAGTGGTTGTGTGCCAAGTTTCGTGCAAAACAAACCAAGTTTCAGCTACTTTATGCGCAAAAGTGCCAAAAACACTTAAAAACGCATAAAATCGCAACTTAACACGTAATTTCTAGCATATGATTATGATTTTCAATTCTAACCACTTCAACACAATAATATAAAACAAATAGTGTTGTGTGCCATTGTTTCGTGCAAAACAAACCAAGTTTGAGCTTACTTTATGCGCAAAAGTGCCAAAAACACTTAAAAACCTCATAAAATCGCAACTTAACACTTAATTTCTAGCATATGACTATGATTTTCAATTCTAACCACTTCAACCCAAGAAAATATACCAAATAGAATTGTGTGCCAAATTTCGTGCAAAACAAACCAAGTTTGAGCTACATTATGCGCTAAAGTGCCAAAAACACTAAAAAACCCTTAAAATCGCAACTTAACACGTAATTTCTAGCATATGACTATGATTTTCAATTCTAACCACTTCAACACAATAATATAAAACAAATAGTGTTGTGTGCCAAGTTTCGTGCAAAACAAACCAAGTTTGAGCTTCTTTATGCACAAAAGTGCCAAAAACACTTAAAAAACGCATAAAATCGCAACTCAACACGTAATTTCTAGCATATGCTTATGATTTTCAATACCAACCACTTCAACCCAATAATATAAAACAAATAGTGTTGTGTGCCAAGTTTCGTGCAAAACAAACCAAGTTTGAGCTACTTTATGCGCAAAATTGCCAAAACACTGAAGAACCCACAAAATCGCAACTCAACACGTAATATCTAGCATATGACTATGATTTACGATTCTAACCACTTCAACAAAATAATATATATCAAATAGTGTTGTGTGCCAAGTTTCGTGCAAAACAAACCAAGTTTGAGCTTTATGCGCAAAAGTGCCAAAAACACTTAAAAACCCATAACATTGCAACTTAACACGTAATTTCTAGCATATGACTATAATTTTCAATTCTAACCACTTCAACACAATAATATAAAACAAATAGTGTTGTGTGCCAAATTTCGTGCAAAAACAAACCAAGTTTGAGCTACTTTTATGCGCGAAAGTGCCAAAAACACTTAAAAACTTATAAAATCACAACTTAACACGTAATTTCCAGCATATGACTATGATCTTCAATTCTAACCACTTCAACTGAATAATATATACCAAATAGTGTTGTATGCCAAGTTTCGTGTAAATAAAACAACTTTGAGCTACTTTATGCGCAAAAGTTCAAAAAACACTTAAAAACCCAGTAAGATCGCAACTTAACACTTAATTTCTAGCATATGACTATGATTTTCAATTCTAACCACTTCAACACAATAAAATATAACAAATAGTGTTGTGTGCCATGTTTCGTGAAAAACAAACCAAGTTTTGAGCAACTTTATGCGCGAAAGTGCCAAAAAACACTAAAAAACGCATATAAATCGCAACTTAACACGTAATTTTCTAGCACATGACTATGATTTTCAATTCTAACCACTTTCAACACAATAATATAAAACAAATAGTGTTGTGTGCCAAGTTTCGTGCAAAACAAACCAAGTTTGAGCTAAAGTGCGAAAAACAATTAAAAACGCACAAAATCGCAACTCAACACGTAATATCTAGCATATGACTATGATTTACAGTTCTAACCACTTCAACACAATAATATATACCAAATAGTGTTGTGTGCCAAGTTTCGTGCAAAACAAACAAAGTTTCAGCTACTTTATGCGCAAAAGAGCCAAAAACACTTAAAAACGCATAAAATCGCAACTTAACACGTAAATTCTAGCATATGACTATGATTTTCAATTCTAACCACTTCAACACAATAATATAAAACAAATAGTGTTGTGTGCCATGTTTCGTGCAAAACAAACCAAGTTTTGAGCTGCTTTATGCGCGAAAGTGCCAAAAAACATTTAAAAACCTATAAAATCGCAACTTAACAAGTAATTTCCAGCATATGACTATGATCTTCAATTTTAACAACTTCAACAGAATAATATATAACAAATACTATTGTATGCCAAGTTTCGTGCAAATAAAACAACTTTGAGCTACTTTATGCGCAAAAGTTCAAAAAACACTTAAAAAACCCATAAGATCGCAACTTAACACGTAATTTCTAGCATATGACTATGATTTTCAATTCTAACCACTTTAACACAATAAAATATAACAAATAGTGTTGTGTGCCTTGTTTCGTGAAAAACAAACCAAGTTTGAGCAACTTTATGCGCGAAAGTGCCAAAAACACTTAAAAAACGCATAAAATCGCAACGTAACACGTAATTTTCTAGACTATGACTATGATTTTCAATTCTAACCACTTCAACACAATAATATAAAACAAATAGTGTTGTGTGCCAAGTTTCGTGCAAAACAAACCAAGTTTGAGCTAAAGTGCCAAAAACAATTAAAAACCCACAAAATCGCAACTCAACACGTAATATCTAGCATATGACTATGATTTACAGTTCTAACCACTTCAACACAATAATATATACCAAATAGTGTTGTGTGCCAAGTTTCGTGCAAATCAAACAAAGTTTCATCTACTTTATGCGCAAAAGAGCCAAAAAACACTTAAAAACGCATAAAATTGCAACTTAACACGTAATTTCTAGCATATGACTATGATTTTCAATTCTAACCACTTCAACACAATAATATAAAACAAATATTGTTGTGTGCCATGTTTCGTGCAAAACAAACCACGTTTGAGCTGCTTTATGCGCGAAAATGCCAAGAACACTTAAAAACCTATAAAATCGCAACTTAACACGTAATTTCTAACATATGACTATGATCTTCAATTCTAACAACTTCAACAGAATAATATATACCAAATAGTATTGTATGCCAAGTTTCGTGCACAAAAAAAAACTTTGAGCTACTTTATGCGCAAAAGTTCAAAAAACACTTAAAAACCCATAAGATCGCAACTTAATACGTAATTTCTAGCATATGACTATGATTTTCAATTCTAACCACTTCAACACAATAATATATAACAAATAATGTTGTGTGCCATGTTTCGTGCAAAACAAACCAAGTTTGAGTTACTTTATGCGCGAAAGTGCCAAAAACACTTAAAACCTCATAAAATCGCAACTTAACACGTAATTTCTAGCATATGTCTATGATTTTCAATTCTAACCACTTCAACCAAAAAATATATACCAAATAGTGTTGTGTGCTAAATTTCGTGCAAAACAAACCAAGTTTGAGCTACTTTATGCGCGAAAGTGCCAAAAACACTTAAAAACCTATAAAATCGAAACTTAACACGTAATTTCTAGCATATCACTATGATCTTCAATTCTAACCACTTCAACAGAATAATATATACCAAATAGTGTTTGTATGCCAAGTTTCGTGCAAAAAAAACAACTTTGAGCTACTTTATGCGCAAAAGTGCAAAAAACACTTAAAAACCCATAAGATCGCAACTTAACAAGTAATTTCTAGCATATGAGTATGATTTTCAATTCTAACCACTTAACCACAATAATATATAACAAATAGTGTTGTGTGCAATGTTTCGTGCAAAATAAACCAAGTTTGACCTACTTTATGCGCAAAAGTGGCATAAACACTTGAAAACGCATAAAATCGCAACTTATCACGTAATTTCTAGCATATGACTATGATTTACAATTCTAACCACTTCAACACATTAATATATACGAAATAGTGTTTTGTGCCATGTTTCGAACAAAACAAACCAAGTTTGAGCTACTTTATGTACGAAAGTGCCAAAAAAAACTTAAAAATCCATAAAATTGCAACTTAACACGTAATTTCTAGCATATGACTATGATTTAAAATTCTAACCACTTCAACACAATAATATATACCGAATAGTGTTGTGTGCCAAGTTTCGTGCAAAACAAACCAAGTTTGAGCTACTTTATGCGCAAAAAGTGCCAAAAACACTTAAAAACCCACAAAATCGCAAATCAACACGTAATATCTAGCATATGACTATGATTTACAATTTTAACCACTTCAACACAATAATATATACCAAATAGTGTTGTGTGCCAAGTTTCGTGCAAAACAAACCATGTTTGAGCTACATTATGCGCTAAAGTGCCAAAAACACTAAAAAACCCTTAAAATCGCAACTTTACACGTAATTTCTAGCATATGACTATGATTTTCAATTCTAACCACTTCAACACAATAATATAAAACAAATATTGTTGTGTGCCATGTTTCATGCAAAACAAACCAAGTTTGAGCTGCTTTATGCGCGAGAAGT